>NW_018404269.1:245285-471712 GCF_002113885.1 Mizuhopecten yessoensis | reverse complement strand
CGGACAGTATCTACTGGTAAGCTAGCATTGTGTCACACACTACCCAAGGACAGTATCTACTGGAAAGCTAGCATTTTGTCACATACTACTCAAGGACAGTATCTACTGGTAAGCTAGCATTATGTCACATTCTACTCGAGGACAGTATCTACTGGTAAGCTAACATTGTGTCACACACTAACCAAGGACAGTATCTTCTGGTAAGCTAGCATTATGTCACATACTACTCGAGGACAGTATCTACTGGTAAGCTAGCATTATGTCACACACTTCCCGAGGACAGTATCTATTGGTAAGCTATCATTGTGTCACACACTACCCGAGGACAGTATCTATTGGTAAGCTGGCATTATGTCACACACTAGCTGAGGACAGTATCTACTGGTAAGCTAGCATTATGTCACACCCTACCCGAGGACAGTATCTACTGGTAAGCTAGCATTGTGTCACACACTACCCGAGTACAGTATCTACCGGTAAGCTAGCATTGTGTCACACACTACCCGAGGACAGTAACTACTGGTAAGCTAGCATTGTGTCACGCACTACCCGAGNTGTATCTACTGGTATGCTAGCATTATGTCACACACTACCCGAGGACCGTATCTACTGGTAAGCAAGCATTATGTCACACACTACCCGCGGACAGTATCTACTGGTACGCTAGCATTATGTCACACACTACCCAAGGACAGTATCTACTTGTAAGCTAGCATTATGTCACACAATACCCGAGGACAGTATCTACTGGTAAGCAAGCATTATGTCACACACTACCCGAGGAAAGTATCTACTGGTAAGCTAGCATTATGGCACACACTACCCGAGGACTGTATCTTCTGGTAAGCTAGCATTATGTCCCACACTAGCACAGGACAATACCTACTGGTATACTAGCATTATGTCACACACTACCTAAGGACAGTATCTACTGGTAAGCTATCATTATGTCACACACTACCCGCGGACAGTATCTACTGGAAAGCTAGCATTTTGTCACATACTACTCAAGGACAGTATCTACTGGTAAGCTAGCGTTATGTCACACACTACCCGCGGACAGTATCTACTGGAAAGCTAGCATTTTGTCACATACTACTCAAGGACAGTATCTACTGGTAAGCTCGCATTGTAACACACACTACCAGAGGACAGTATCTACTGGTAAGCAAGCATTATGTCACACACTACCCGCGGACCGGATCTACTGGTAAGCTAGCATTATATCACACACTACCCGCGGACAGTATCTACTGGAAAGCTAGCATTTTTTCACATACTACTCAAGGACAGTATCTACTGGTAAGCTCGCATTGTAACACACACTACCAGAGGACAGTATCTACTGGTAAGCAAGCATTATGTCACACACTACCCGCGGACCGGATCTACTGGTAAGCTAGCATTATTTCACACACTACCCGAGGACTGTATCTTCTGGTAAGCTAGCATTATCTCACACACTACTCGAGGACAGTATCTACTGGTTGGCTAGCATTGTGTCACACACTACCCAAGGACAGTATCTTCTGGTAAGCTAGCATTATGTCACGCACTACCCGCGGACAGTATCTACTGGTAAGCTATCATTATGTCACACACTACCCGCGGACCGGATCTACTGGTAAGCTAGCATTATATCACACACTACCCGCGGACAGTATCTACTGGTACGCTAGCATTATGTCACACACTACCTAAGGACAGTATCTACTGGTAAGCTGGCATTATGTCACACACTACCCGCGGACCGGATCTACTGGTAAGCTAGCATTATGGCACACACTACCCGAGGACTGTATCTTCTGGTAAGCTAGCATTATGTCACACCCTACCCGCGGACAGTATCTACTGGTACGCTAGCATTATGTCACACACTACCTAAGGACAGTATCTACTGGTAAGCTGGCATTATGTCACACACTACCCGAGGAAAGTATCTACTGGTAAGCTAGCATTACGTCACACACTACCCGCGGACAGTATCTACTGGAAAGCTAGCATTTTGTCACATACTACTCAAGGACAGTATCTACTGGTAAGCTAGTATTATGTCACACACTACCCGCGGACCGGATCTACTGGTAAGCTAGCATTATGGCACACACTACCCGAGGACTGTATCTTCTGGTAAGCTAGCATTATGTCACGCACTGCCCGCGGACAGTATCTACTGGTAAGCTATCATTATGTCACACACTACCCGCGGACAGTATCTACTGGTAAGCTAGCATCATGTCACACACTACCCGCGGACAGTATCTACTGGTACGCTAGCATTATGTCACACACTACCCAAGGACAGTATCTTCTGGTAAGCTAGCATTATGTCACCCACTACCCGAGGACTGTATCTACTGGTACGCTAGCATTATGTCACACACTACCTAAGGACAGTATCTACTGGTAAGCTGGCATTATGTCACACACTACCCGAGCACAGTATCTACTGGTAAGCTAGCATTATATCACACACTACCCGCGGACAGTATCTACTGGAAAGCTAGCATTTTTTCACATACTACTCAAGGACAGTATCTACTGGTAAGCTGGCATTATGTCACACACTAGCTGAGGACAGTATCTACTGGTAAGCTATCATTATGTCACACACTACCCGCGGACAGTATCTACTGGAAAGCTAGCATTTTTTCACATACTACTCAAGGACAGTATCTACTGGTAAGCTAGCGTTATGTCACACACTACCCGCGGACCGGATCTACTGGTAAGCTAGCATTATATCACACACTACCCGCGGACAGTATCTACTGGAAAGCTAGCATTTTGTAACATACTACTCAAGGACAGTATCTACTGGTAAGCTGGCATTATGTCACACACTACCCGAGCACAGTATCTACTGGTAAGCTAGCGTTATGTCACACACTACCCGCGGACCGGATCTACTGGTAAGCTAGCATTATATCACACACTACCCGCGGACAGTATCTACTGGAAAGCTAGCATTTTTTCACATACTACTCAAGGACAGTATCTACTGGTAAGCTGGCATTATGTCACACACTACCCGCGGACAGTATCTACTGGAAAGCTAGCATTTTTTCACATACTACTCAAGGACAGTATCTACTGGTAAGCTCGCATTGTAACACACACTACCAGAGGACAGTATCCACTGGTAGGCCAACAATGTGACACACACTAGCAGAGGACAGCATCTACTTAGACGCTAGCATTATTTCACACACTAGCAGAGGACAATACTGGTCGATTAGTATTATGTCACACTGTAGAGAACAATAACAGGAGCTATATAAGTACTGTATAGCATAAGCTACAGACTACATGTATATTGTTAACAATATGTCGGAAGCATATATCATGTATTTCAATCAGGAACAGTCAATACGCTGAAAAAATTATACCCAAAGTCCCACACATACATAGAAAAAAATGTATTACAGTAGAAAGTTAAGGTTGTATTTAAAATGATCCCATGTTTTTGTTTGCAGGTGCTTTGTAGCAGATCGATGGGTTCTTGACGAAACTAATGAAGGCTGGGATACGTTTAATGTCTCTAGACTTATAAGGTATTAAACAAGATATCAAATACGATTATGACGATTAGCCGGATAAATTTCAGTTAATAATGAGAAATACACAACCCAAAACGGAAATTTAACAGCGTCATTACATATAAAAATAGGATATAGATTTCACCGCTCTTAATGGTAATTTAATTTGAATGGAAGCTTTTATTATGAAAGGCCATTACATTGGTCTTACTTTCTTTTGAGCTGATACCAACACAGACTGCCCATACAGATAAATATAAGGTATATGTTTGTCCAGCAACAAATACAACATCCTATTGTTCTGTACTCGTTGGCAATCGATTTGATATTTAACGGCGTTGTGCACTAGATATATCATTCTAACACGATTCGTTTGCAACGAGTGTTTTGATTGGATACGGACCATGTTCTAATCTGCGATAGAATCATGATCAATCGTGTTAAGCTCCTCCCATCGCACTTAAGCCACGCCCCGTTTCTAACAAAAACAATATGGTGTCAAGCTCGCTCATAGCGAAATCCCGCTGATAAGGCTAGTAGGCAACAGAACAGAAACGACCGATGAAATGCATTGGTTGAATGAACTAAAAGAACACATTCCTTGTTCTTACCTCCATATATTACTGAAACGTTCTTTCCATCCGTGTGAAGGCATCTATTTAGATCCGAAATCAAATCAAACATTTCACATGTGTCTTATGCATTGACACAAAACTCTTCACAAATCTATAAAAATAATCACCGATTTTGTCGATAAGCACAGATTGGTATGCATACTGACATGGAAATGTAAGAACTTGGTCAATATTAATCCGAATGTGTCGTATAAACTTTGGTAACAGGACGTTCACGAACATTCCAAATATTCCGCCTCGTCAACATACAGATCGAGCGCTCGCCAGTATGGGCGGGGCTAAATGACCGACTTTTGAAAGCTTCTTTCCGATTGGTCAGTCCGCTGCAGAATGACACGTCGCCAGTTCAGGTCACAAAGTACTTTTGTACAAGGAAATACAATGTTTCTAAACATATTAGCGTAGTATATTTGTTAAGGTGTGTTAGAATGGGGATAGTACGTTGTTTTTCGTGTCTATACTGGCGATTAGAACATGCAATTTGGTTTCATGTTCTAATCGCCAGTATAGCCACTCAAAACAACGTACTATCCCCTAATTTGATAACTCTGATCTAGTCGTTTTTAAATTTTATTTTAGAATTAAGATAAAATACCTCTATTAGCAATTTTTAATAACATCGTCCTAACGCCACTTATCCCATTCAATATATCCTTACAATCATGATTTTTCCTAGTTTAAGTTATTTCAAATGTAATTTTTATTATGTCTACATTATTTCTGCCTATCGGAGACACGAGTAAAATTATGATGTGTAAGATGTGACAATATCCATTGTGTAACTCATTAAATAGCAAATCCATGATACTATTTGTTTCTATGTTAGGTATCTAGCAAAGCGTATTAGACGGAAGAAGCTGTATGCACAAGGTACAGGGCGACACACACCAGAGGAAATACGTCACATCATGTCAGAAGATCTTAAGGCCCTGTCGTACTACCTTGGTAAATATTACTAACGCTGAAACCGGTATCATTTATTAGCATTTTACCGCGTTCTTTGAAGTTATTATTTTTCAAATGGGTGTTAAAAGTATCCTGAACCATTTGGTCGTTGATTAAAATACACGTTTCCCTATTTCCTGCAAGTTATATAAAGGTCAGTTGAATGCAGTACAATTTGCAACGAGTGTCTTTAAAATAAAATTAAAAAAAAAAATCATTTACTATGTAAGTATGCAATATGATATGGCCGTTATATAAGATATAGTGAAGACAAAGATTTGATGATTTGTGTCACTTCAAACAGTAAGCATTCGTGTTAGAGAGCATTATTTGCTTTTATCTCTATTTCAGGATCGAAGAAGTTTCTGTTCGGCGACAAAGCGTGCAAATTTGACTGTGCTATCTTTGGAATCCTGGCTGAGATAAGATGGGCGTCATTCGGCGGGTTTGGAACATCCGTCATAAAGGGTGAAGATAATCAAATCCATATTTTACTATATTGCGTTAATTGAATCTTTGATGGATAGCTTTCACTTTTTTAAACAAATCAATTTTAACGAAATTCCCTCGCTTTGAAAACACGAATACATGACTTATTTTGATTGGACCATAAAGCATATACCGTTTTGACATTTTTGAGGTATTTGCGTACAGCAAAAATTATTACGTCGCAAGCGATTTTTTAATATTTTTTTATCAATTTTCTATAAAATTCTGTAACAAAATCGGTTGGTTCCATCTGAGCGCATTGTATAAGAAAGAGACTTTCTACACAACGTATCAAATTAATAGTGATTCACTTCAGAAAACTGATGACAATGAATGTGATATTATTGTCCCTGAAATAGGGAGACAAAAAATGAAACGCTATGTTGACCACTAAGATTTGAATTAAGTGTTGTTATAATGTAAATGTCCTTGCTTACAGAGTATCCTAACCTATGCGACTACTGTGAACGAATGAAGGAAACGTTCTGGCCGGACTGGGAGGAGATGATACAGAGAGACTGTACCAAGTAGACGACATGCTTTCACTCACTCATAACCGGACAAAAGCTATGGAAGAAACATGGACGTAGAACGTTTGTTTTTGTTTGAATGATGTTGTGAAAATAGTAGGCTGATTTCCGAACATCAATTCGCAGACTATCTGTTAGAATAAAATATAAAAAGGTGAAATAAATACATTTTGTACATTTTCTGATGACCTGCTGTCTTTGTTCAATCTTATGTTGATTTTATTAATAAGATATATAAACAGAGTGTAAATAAAAGTTGTAAGGTTAATACTATATACATTCATGAACCTGTTAAAAGAGGAAACTGTTTTACAACAAATCCACTAATTATGACAGAAATTGATTCCTCTCAAGAAAAGTATCTTAATTTGTTTTAAGAATTTCTGTCCCGCCTCTCTACGCTTTGAACCATCAATTACATTTGATCTGCAGGGAATGAGCTAAATGGATAAAGTTCATTGTCTGATTTTACTGACAATAATACTTGTCTATACAAATTAGGATCCCAACTGCATCTGATGATAAGAGTAATACAGAGACGGATCTTCGGTTAAAGTTTATTATGTGTAGGATTTATACTTCTCAAGAAACAGGACCAAACAGAAAACAGTTTTAAATTATTATCATTACAGTTTCAATTTTAAACTTAAAATATTTAATATTTAGATTTAAAATAAAAATAAAATGGGGCTCGTGACCGAAGGGTTGTGGGTTCGAGTCACGACACGGCACTGTGTTGTATCTTGGAGCAAGATACTTTACTCCGCTAGTTCCAGTCTACTAAGTTGTAAATGAGTACGTGGTTGGGCAGTGCTAGAATTGTTTAATGCTAGCTGTGAGCGGTGAAATGGCAGCACCGACGGTATGCTCCCCAGGGAGTTGAGAAAGATATTGGCGTGTTGCAAAGGCCGTATAACCACAGATAATAATTTGTAAACCGCTTTGAGACGATATGCGAACTAGGTTGTGATAAAGCGGTATATAAGAACCTCGAATGATTAATTATTATTATTAGATATCATGTTCAAAAATATATTAATGAAAAAACATATGTGTACTAATAAAAGACAATACAAATATGTCCACAGGTAATCGAAGACCATACCGCTACAATAAACTGTACTTGTGTATAATAATTGCTCCATTTCTCTACTTAAAACCTTAAATTTAATAAACACAAAGACTCTCCGTGCTGTTAATACTGATGTTATTTCAGGCTGGTCAAACTGTACACGAAGGTTAGTATAAATGCCAAAGAAATATTATCATTCCTTGTAGAAATAAAATGTCCATTCCAATCCATGTGACTGTGGTTCTTTCAGGGTCCACGGATTCACAACTCTCAATTCGTAGTGTATAGTGGTATGGTCACGTCTCAAGTTTTAATTTCCTGGTCGTCGAAAACAGGAAAAATAATATTGTAATCAAGTAGTCAAAATCTATCAACATTCTCTAAAATACTATAAAACAACCGAGGCTATTGAGGTAATAAGGGATAGGTTGAAAGGAGAGAGAACCCTTAAGAATAGAACGAGTGTTCCTGTTCCAAAATTTAGTTGTTTTAGTTGATAATAAACACTACTTATTTCTCATTTAGGACATACTTCGCAGTGAAAGTGTTGGGTAGCTATGGGGAGATTAGAAACCAGTTGTTTTTCCAATCTATTTAGGAGGATATGGAACAGAAAACCAACACAACCGCTCCGATGGAGTGTCGTCCTAAAGTATAGAAAAGATATGTTGACGCTATCTTAGTCAAGAAAGGTGGGGTACACAATCTATCAACGCACCTAAACGAAGTTGAAGAGGCTCTCAAAATTGGATCAGGAGAAGAGGCAGACGAAAAATTTGCTTTCTTTGATACCCTATCGTAACAAGAGCTGACGGTTCAATCAGATTGCTGGTAAACAGAAAAAAACAATTACACAGACCAGTACCTCAACTTCAATTCACACCATCCATTGCATCAAAAGTTAGGGGTACTCGCACTCTCCTGAACAGACGTATAAACGTCGTAACTGAACAGGAAGACATGAAAATTGAAAAGTGATATATCAAACGGGCATGTGGATACCTCTGATGGTCGGTAAGAAAAATAAAAAACAAATTGAAAATAAAAGCAAAGCAATGGTAATGGCCAAAAAACCCAAACGAACAAACACAGAGATAAATATTTAAAAATATGCTATGCCTCTTATGATCTTGATATACTGTCGACATGACAATCTCAAAATGTCTATGAATGTTTTAATTGATGTTTTAGAACAGGGTGCTATGCTCTGCAACCCCAGATCCGGAGGTTTATATTTGACATTGATGACACATACATTTAATCTCTAGAAAAGGCTTTGTTGAAATTTTTGTATATTGCTCCATGGATGTTGCTCTTGACCAACAGGTTAGATGCCGTAAAGTACTGGTAATTTTTTCATCATGAAATTAACAAAATTAAAGTTTCAATGCAACATACAGTAAATTAAACTATGGTCGCAGTCTAATATATTGCTCTATCTCTACCCAGATTGGCCCTAAATGACTCGCATTGTCGATGGGCCGTTTAAACAATACACAACCATACCAAAACTAACTATACCAAGAGTTGTCTTTCCTTTCACTCACTTAGTGTAAAGTAAGTATAATAAACAACCAGCCTGTGGAGAGACTGATAAATTGCTGTTTTTCATCGTGATTTAAGAGTAAAGGAGTTTCACACGTATTAATGAACCACATTGTTGTATCACAACAAGCGGAGTCAACTGTCGATATTTTAAGCAATACAAACTACAGAAAATTATGCCGTAAACTACTGGTGTGCCCCACCGAGGAACGGCTGTGCAATACATGTATGCGATGATCTAGTTCATGACCTCTACCACAAACATGGCGCTGTCAAAGGTATCGGATGCGATTGTAGACCTTCCCGTGAGTGTGAAGGCTGTGGGCGTCGCTGTGCTCGCAGGGGCAACGCTGGCTGTTGTTTGGAGGGGACTTGGGGCCCGTCAAAGCAACAGGTATGTCTTATTGGGTTGGTACGTTCGTGAAATACTAAAATAGACTCTTCGATAAATACGTACGTGTGGCAGTATTGTTAGCTTCAGACCACTCTACTGCACCAACCTGAGGACGAGTTTACCTTCATATCTTAAGGTGGCTCGACCTCACGTAATACCCGTTATTCTTATCGTAATAAAGTATTGTGTATCAGCATTTCAATACCGTAGTGTAGCTTAAAGTTACACCTAGTAATTACTAAATTACGCAAATACGACATCGACACGTTACTCGTACATGTGTGTGTAGTGGACCGATGTATACCTATATGACATAGATTGACTGCTAGGAAGTCACCGAGCAGGTTGGTTTTCAGATTTGTGTCTCAAATTAAATATTTTCTAGCTTAATTTATAATGATTCTATTTTTTATTGTTGTTATATAAACAGGAAAATTGACAAAACAAGTTTTTTCCCGAATCCATTACCATTTATTAGAATGCTAGGTTTTCATAAAGCCATATTATTGTTTGAAAGATTCAGTTGATTTTGCTGACTCAGTGCGAAACTGTGGTGTCTCCTTATGAAATATCAAATACTACATGTATAACCTGACACCGTTTTCATGGTCTAATTAATCGACAAAGCATAACTGTTCTTCTGTCACGATGTTTTCCAGCAGGTTTTGAGACGTTTTCAATCGACTTGATACTTGTTTCCAACAGGAAGGTATACCCTCGGGGTACAATTGTTATCCATCAGATGGGACGCGGTCCGCACGTGCCCAGTCTCACGCCCTTTGCCATTAAGTTAGAGACGTACTTCCGGATGGAGGGCATTCCCTACCAGGTATGTATTCTCATGTTTTCAAACGGGACATTTAATCAAAATGCTGTTGGACTGGTCGGACGGAAAACCAGGACGGTCGAGAGACCACCATCTTGAATATTGAGTATTTCATTTGCAATATTTCTCAGAAAGCACTGGAAGGATTTTTCTCAAAGATTACATTTAGGTTCCCCTTAGTCTGTAGTTGTGCATACTGGATCATGGGACTGTAAATAAAACCAAGACGGTCGATAGGCGAATATCTTGAAATGTAAGAGCTGAAGTTTGTAAGTACTGTTTCTCAAACAGTACGGGATGAGTCTGTCAAATTTCATGTCTAGGGACATTGGTACGTCGTAGTATATCATATCATAATACCATATGTCTGGACCATGACATTTGTGGCAAGATGAACTTCACAGACTGTGATTTCGAGCTAGAGATAGTCTCACCACAGACAGTGATTTCGAGCTAGAGATAGTCTCACCACAGACAGTGATTTCCGGCTGGAGGACGTCTCACAAACTGTGATTGCCGGCTGGAGGAAGTCTCACTTCATGCGTTTTTCGGTTTAAGATATTCACACATAATAACATTTCCGGGTGGAAAAAGTTTCGCAATACAATATTGCCGACTAGAGGTAGTCACACATAATGAATTTCAGACGTGGGGAAATGTCACACAACATGACAATGCCGGCTGTTGTAATCGCCACACCAGTACTTCGACTAAAGAAATGAATTGCTTGATTCTGTTTTAAATACTAATATAATTAATGGGTGAAATATCTTTAAACTGTATATTTTGCAGACAGAACACAATATGTATAGGGCAAGTAAGAAAACAGGAAAAATCCCTTTTATGATATACAATGATGAAGAATTACCAGATAGCGAGTTTATCCTGGAGTTTCTGAGGAAGGAAAAGAACTTTGACTTGCACAAAGGTCTCACAGATGAACAGATCGGAATCGGCAGGGCCTTCCAGCGAATGGCAGAGGAAAATACTTACTGGTAGGCCAGTATTTCTTTCATATGATATGTTAGCCTTAGACAATACCCGCTGATTAGCTAGAATAAAGTCCGACATTAGCCGAAATAATGCCTTATGAGATATGCCTATATTGCTTAGCTTACTGACATACGTAACATATAAACTGAGGATATGTCCGTAGGTAACAGAGGACACTATCGTTTTGTGTGCTAGCTTTGTGTCACACACTAGCAGAGAACAAAACCTACTGGTAGGCACGCATTGTGTCACACACTAGCAGAGAACAAAACCTACTGGTAGGCACGCATTGTGTCACACACTAGCAGAGAACAAAACCTACTGGTAGGCACGCATTGTGTCACACACTAGCAGAGAACAAAACCTACTGGTAGGCACGCATTGTGTCACACACTAGCAGAGAACAAAACCTACTGGTAGGCACGCATTGTGTCACACACTAGCAGAGAACAAACCTACTGGTAGGCACGCATTGTGTCACACACTAGCAGAGAACAAAACCTACTGGTAGGCACGCGTTGTGTCACACACTAGCAGAGAACAAAACCTACTGGTAGGCACGCATTGTGTCACACACTAGCAGAAGACAATACCTACTGGTAGACTTGCATTGTATCACACACTAGCAGGGGGAAATATCTCCTGGTAGGCCAACATTATATCGCACACTAACACAGGACCATATTTCCTGGTAGGCCAACATTATGTCACACAATACCACAGGATAGTATCTGCTGGTAGATTAACATTATGTCACACACTAACACGGGACAGTATCTACTGGGAGGCTAACATTGTTTCGTTTCACACAAGCCGCGGATAATATCTACCGGTAGGCTAGCAGTTTGTCACACATTGGTAGTGGACAGTAATATGATCTGCATAACCTAAGCAACAGAAACCAATTATATTGTTAGAAATATGTCAGAAGCATTTTACCTATATTTGAATCAGGAACAATCCAAACGCAGAAATAATAACGGTAATTCCCTTCCACGCTTAGTTTGATTTTTATGACTGTAGAAAGTTAAGGTGGTATTTAGAATGTTTACATGTTTCTGTTTGTAGGTGCTTTGTGATTGATCGATGGGTTCTTGACGAAACCAATAAAGCCTGGGAAACGTTTAATGTCTCTGCAATTATAAGGTATTAATCAGCATACTAAATAAAATTTATCGATTAGTCGAATAAATGTCCGTAAATAATGAACCAAATGAAACTTTAACGTAACGAAATATGAGATAAATTTCACCACTTTTTATTGATTTCCCACCTTAATGATAAGTTATTTGTATAAAAGCGCATAGGTAATTTTTAACAACATCGTCCTAAAGCCAGTGATCTCTTATCTTTATCCTCGTGTCCATACTTTTACTAGTCTAACAGTAGTTGTATGATCGATCACATGTGAAAATATGCGTCGAGCATTTCATCAAAAAGCAAATCCACGATATTATTTTTCCTACTTTTAGGTATTTAGCGAAGCGTGGCATTAGGAAGCAACTGTATGCACAGGGTATGGGCCGGCACACACCAGAGGAAATACGTCACATCATGTCAGACGATCTTAAGGCACTCTCCCACTATATTGGTAAATACCATCGCACGAACCCATAGCATATTTAAACATTTTACCGAGTTCCTTGAAGTTGATATTTCCCGACATGGTGTTGAAAGTATCCATTACCATTTGGTCATTGTTTAAAATGTAACTTTTTTTTAAATTTCCTACGAATCATTAAAGTGGTTAATTAAATGCTGTATAAATTTGCAATGATATATTTGCTTTAAAAAATATGTTTATATCTAAAACCTATGCAATACTAATAAAGTGTGAGGGAATTATTTTTGTGCAATATGTCCATGGTATAAGATATAGTGAAAGCAATGATTTGAAGGTTTGTAGTTATTTCCTTTATCTCTATTTTAGGATCGAAAAAGTTTCTGTTCGGCGACAAAGCGTGCAAATTTGACTGTGCTATCTTTGGAATCCTGGCTGAGATAAGATGGGCGTCATTCGGCGGGTTTGGAACATCCGTCATAAAGGGTGAAGATAATCAAATCAATATTTTACTATATTTTGTTAATTGTATCTACTTTCCATTTTGAGCTCACCTGCCCGAATGGCAAATGAGCTGATGCTGTGGTGCAGCCTCCGTCGTCGTCCGTCAACCTTTCACTAAAATGCCAACCAGTTCAGAATGGCATAATTGACTTTGACCAAATTTGGTGAAGAGCGTTGTTTAGCTATGGGAAATCAATGTTATATAAATGAAGGGTATGGCTCCTATGGAATTGGATAGGCGGGGCTCCTGGATGAAGAGGTGCGGGATTGAATAGGGGAACATGTATGCAAATCTTAAAATCATCCTTCTAATGTATTGATGTAGGGATTTTAATCTAAACCAGCCTTGAACATCATTGGGCAAAGGGGACTCAGATTTGATTAAATGAAGGATGTGGCTCGTCTGGAGGAAGAAAAGTGGGTCCAGTAATGGAAATGTTGGTATAAAGGAAAACGATTTTTACCAACATTTTATTGGAGAGTCCTTGCGTCAAGGGAGCTGAACCCTGTGTAAATGAATGGCATGGTCCTCCGGAGATCAGAGGGATGGTGCCCATTAAGGGAAATATAGGTATTTTAAAAATTTCTTTATTTTAACCTCAAATGGTTCGGAGCATCCTAAGGCCAAAGGGAATCAAGTTTTAGTATAGGGCAGAGGGATGAGGCCCACTAGGGTAATATAGGAAAATCTTTAAAATTAAAGATTTAAATAGTTACGTTAAAAACTGATTTTATTAATGCATGCTTATTGTCGGATAGGTTATGCTAAAGTGCTTACATCTCGAGATTAATTGAACATACGATGCATATTAATTTATAATTCTCTGTTTCATATACAAAACTATAGCATGTGAGCTGTTAGGGCCCCTATGCCTCTTGCTAAAAAAATAAACACTTTTAACGAATTGCCTCGCTTTTATAACACGAATTAATTATTAAGTTCAATTGGATTGTAAAGCATATACGGCGTTCACATTTTTAAGGCATTTTTTCACGGTCAAAATTATTATCCCACAATAAACTTTATTCTTTTTCTATGTAAATGAATTGATTGGTTCCACTTGAGATCACTGTATAAGAAAGAGGCTTTCTACACCACGTATCAAATTTATAAAGTGATATCTTTCACAAAACCTATGTAAATGAATGTGAAATTATTGTCAATGAAACAAACGCTATGTTGACCATTACGGTTGATAATTTGAAATACATTTGAAATAAGTGTTATAATAAGAAAATCTGTAATTATCTTTTTAAATCTGGTTTTGTGGATTGCTTACCTACAGAGTATCCTAACCTATGCGACTACTGTGAACGAATGAAGGCAACGTTCTGGCCGGACTGGGAGGAGATGATACAGAGAGACTGTACCAAGTAGACGAGATTTTTTCACTCACTCATAACCGGACAAATGCTTTGGAAGAAACATGGAAGTAGAACGTTTCTTGTTTGTTTAAATGATGTTGTGAGAAATATTAGGCTGATCGCTGAACATTAACGGCAATACACAGACTATGACCCCTTTCGCGTATCCAAACCTGAAAAATACGACAGGCGCATATCTGGACCGAGGCTGCCCTAGGGAGTATTCGGCACGTGTAGAAGTGCCTGACCAAAACTAAACTGCTGACTATTGCTAGTTTGCGTTATTTTTTCTATAAAACAATGTCAATCCAGATGCAGATTTTAAGATACGTTTTATAATTGGAAGCGTGAAAGAAGGTCATATTATTCTTGATAAATTGTTATTTATTTTCCGAAACTGTGCATGTTTAGCTCGGTCCAAGCACAGGAGCAAGGATCGCTTTACTTGTACTATTAAAAAAAGGGGTCTCCTATACTAATGTATTTTTTAATATAGGAGGCCCCTATTTTTCAATATTACAAGTAAAGCGAGCCATGCCCCTGTGGGTCCAAGTGCGTTCGTTAATCGTGATACGCGAATGCAACCTACATGTATCTGTTAGAATAAAATATGTAAAGTGAAATAAATATCTTTTTGTACATTTTCTGGTGACTACTGTTTTATTTTGATACATTTGTTCAATCTTATATTGATTTGGTTGATAAATTATGCTAACATGGTGAAATTGTTTTTCTCATTTATTGACATATACATTCATGAACCAGGTAATATAGAGGCCTCCGTTCACTGATTGTCATTTTCAGCTAAAAACACTTTGATAGACAGCTGACGTCAGGATTAACTTGGGAACTAGTTTTTTGCAACAAAACCTCCAATTATATCAAAAAAGGTTTCCTCTCAGGAAAAATATTACATTTGCTACTAGAATTACTGTCCTGCCTGTAACCTTTTGAAACCATCAATAACATTAGATATGCAAAACTGAGCTAAATGGAGAAAGTACATACCCATGATTTAATTGATAACAATACGGAAGTATACAAACTAGGATCCCAACAGCATCTGATGATAGGAGTAATACATGTTAGGTATAATACGGTTATACGGTTAAAGTTCATTTGGTGTACGATTTTCATTTATCTGGAGAAAACGCAAAAAACAGTTTTAAATTATGATTTTTTTTTTTCAGTTTCAATTTTAAATATCTCTATTTAAAATTGAATGAAATCAAATTTCTGTATGAAAGATGTTCATCTAATTTCATACTTTCAAATGTTCCAAAATCTTATTTTATTATTTCTAAAAGTGCTTACTTAAAATATCAAGCTATTGAATGAATCAAATTTGAATTTTGAGTCATAAAAAACAATCATAACATTATTAAAAGTTATGGTTACATTCTCCGTTCCGCATCCGACATATTTACTGAAACGCATCCTCGATATCCAGGGGTTACGCATGCGCTCATTTTTGCTCTCTGCACCCCTGGAATATATCATAGCAAAATTGAAGGCTCAGTGTGAACCGCACGTTGATGAGACAAGAAGACTAGTTCGATCCTTTGATGAACATCAGAAGAATCTCGCGGTCACGAAACGGTAGAAATTGACAGGCTTTGAAGTCGGATGTCTCTCATTTGTAATCTTCGAAGGACATGTATCAGCCTAGCGATTGGTCAGTTTTTTTTTTTTTATCTGAGACCAACCGAACAGCTATCTTCGTGCCTTCAATTTTGCTACAACATATTCCAGAGGTGTAGAGAGAGAAAGTAAGCGAAACCCCTGGATATCGAGGATGACTGAAACGAAAAGGAAACGCAACTTCGAAGTGCAAGTTTAATAAAATATATATTTTTGAGCAATATTTCTTTTCTGACGTAATATTGAAAATTGATGTAACCTCATATTAATTTTTGGTTGATTATAAACAATGATATGTAGCGTATTAAATGATTTCGACTACAGTCATTCCACGGTGTATATGTATTAAAACCACTATATATGCTATAGATGTTCAAGAAGGACACACACTATATAATGGCATAGTTTCAAAACAGCTGCTGTGTCAACTTTGATTCACGTAGGGCATTCCCAATCATGACCATTTAGTGAATTGACCTTTCGTTAAAAAAGACCTAAATATTTATAGGAGGTTACATGTGTTACATCAATATCCAATATTAACAATTACATCTGAAAGGGCCTGTTTCCAGTAATGTTAATTCTCCATAGGAGCCTGCCCCCGTATAATTTCTTATCTAGCTCAACTACTGTTTTTTTCTTTTCCGAAGAATAATTTTACACCTTTCCGACACCCAGATTTCATAATTTCAGTGAAAATGTATTTTTATAAAGTTGTCAATTTCAGCATCAAAGACATAAGTTCGTAAATAAAAGAAGGTTATCTCGAAATTGTAATTCGCAACATAGTATAAATTTCTTTTGATAAATATTTCCAAAACATCGTGTTTATTCATAAAACAAAAAAAAAAATATTCTCGGATGAAAATGCACTTGCAGAGACACAATTATGAAGAAAAATGCCATAAAATTGCAATTTTCTCCCGTTATATAGTTTTGGATGCAAATTTCCATCAGAAAATCGGATAGAGCTTTACTTGTTTCATATGTGTACCAAAAATCAGCTAATTCCATGTGGTGGAACGTTCTCATATCGCCGCCTGAATGTGGTTGTAAATTGAAAGAAAAGGGGAAATGAGTAACAACCTTGTCTGAAACCCTATTATATAGCTTATTATATACAAACTTTTATATTGAATATCAGAGCGGATATTTTCATGACAGTTTTATGATGTGTAACGACTAAATAAACAGTATCGATATAAAGATTTACACTGAGGACACCCTGATACATGAATACTGTTCTATCTCAAGTTGTCCTCTTCTGAATTTTCTGATCGTGTGGCCTTGTACATTTATCCGTATCTTCTTGTCTTTGTCTATACGTTTACGGAATCATTGACTCGACGCTAGCTATTCTTGTCTCACTTTCCTTGTTTTATTGTCCCATCTCCAAAGCGTTGTGGCTCTGTCAGGGTTGGGACCCTGACTTGTCTCACTTTCTTTGTGCCTGCCGACCACGCCACATCGAATAGATAGATTATCCATATGAAATACTTTATTTTGTTCTAAGTAATCAATCAATTCTGCGCTTCTTGGAGGTATTGAATGTGATTTATTATATTGTCTTGTTATTTTGTGTAATTAGTTGTTCGTTATTTATCACACATTTTCGCATAATTGTACCAAACTACTAAGTATTAGCTGTTTACAGCAATCATCGGTGGCTTGCTATTTTGTTACTTTATCGACGCTTCATAAACCAATCGTTATTGTTTCAAGATGGAGGGTAAATGTGTTGGAGAAGGGTGTCAAGTATACTTCAAGAAACGTAGTGGCAATAAGAACAGAAGTGCACGCAATGTAAATAGTCCACAATATAAATGGCTCCTAGATACGCTGGTGCAACAAGGATTGATGTCAGCAAAGGAACAAGCACTTATTTGCCAGAAGTGCTACATGAAGTATCTTCGGAACAAAAATCAGCCTGAACCTGAACCCGAGCAGAACCAGGAAATAGAGGAAGAAGACGACTCCCCGTCCCATATCCTGCCGTTGCTGACCCTTCATGATCTTTTGAATGGATCATCTTCACACAAAAAATGCTGTCTCTGTCTTGTTACCTTTGCAAGAAATGGAACAAAATCATCAGTCTTACCAAAACGTGCAAGACATCACCTGATCTATTCACACAAACTGTGGTGTCCCACCTCATCCCGCGTCTGCTCCATTCACCTTATTGGTAACGACTTAGATCCGTCTACAGAGGTTGTCCTTGATGGTAGAGGTTCCTTGGAATCTCAGTTACCATCAAAATCGTCCGAAATCATTAATGACCTCCTAGAGGTGTCGCACGTCCTTTCACAGAACCAGTCTGCGTTTACAATAAGCTTTTCTTCTCTTGATGACTCGGCATGCATGGCCTGGACAGGTTGGTCCAAAGATCAGTTCCTCGAAATCCACTCGCACTGTTCCCCATATCTTTCATCTGGTATATATACCAAGACTACACACGATGCTCTATTACTGTTCTGGGTAAAACTGAAAACCGACATTTCCTGGAGTCAGTGTTCTTCTCTTTTTGGAATTTCCAAGTCAAGTGTGTCCAAAACTTTCCACTCCATAGTACAGGCATTAGACACATCGATAGTCCCACAATTTCTAGGTCCGGATCACTTGACAAGAGAACAGTTGCTCGGGCACAATACTGTCTTTTCAGAAGCATTTTTTGGAGATAAAGCCACTGCCATATTAGATGGCACCTATATTTATATCCAGAAAAGCTCCGACCACAAGCTCCAGAGAATGTCCTACTGTGGCCAGAAGAAGAGAAACTATCTCAAATTCATGAGCATCGCCTTACCAGATGGCTACATTCTGGACACAGTAGGACCATTCACTGGCAGCGAAAATGATGCTACAATTACAAAAAAAGTCATGGACAAGCTAGTTACTTGGCTACAACCAGACGACAACGTTGTCGTTGACCGAGGTTTTAGAGATGTCCTACCAGTTCTCGAAGCCTCTGGCCTCAATGCTAGCATGCCGTCATACCTGAAACCCGGTCAAAGTCAACATTCTGACGTCCAAGCAAATCTTGACAGAACTATCACCAAATCGAGGTGGATTGTGGAATCCTATCATGGTCGTCTGAAACACTGGACGTTCTTCCGAACGCAATTGGTGTCTAACAGCTTTATCAATGTCATCGAGGCTTTGCTTCGAACCGTCACAGCCTGTCTGAATGGTATTAGAGGACCGATCTACCAGAGATCTCCAGAGAGAGATGCCAAAGATAGGCTAATGGCTGAACGTATGAAGGACCGTTTGACAACACCGAATGGTTTAGCTCAGAGAGTCAAGACAGATCCGGATCTATCTAGACGGGCAAGGTCCGAGTTTGTCAAGATGGATGCATCTTCCGTACTGTTTCCCCGTCTCGATCTTGATTACTTGAGAACCATTACGTGTGGAACGTATCAGATATCTCTGGCTCCTGGTTACATCGCCGAACATTTAAGTGATGACGGAGACTATGAGGTGTGGCTTTACCAGCACTCCCCAGACCTTCTCCGATGTCAAATACATTCTCGACACAAAAGCCAAACGAAATATAACGTTTGGATACGGTTCACCGTTTCACCCGATGTTGAGGCCCCAATAAAGGACTACTACTGCCAGTGCCCAGTTGGAGAGAGAACGATGGGAATGTGTGCGCACATCTCCAGTATCTTGTACTACCTTGGGTATTACAGGACGCTGGAAAACCCTCGACCATTACAACCACAGGTAAAGAAATTCCGACAAAACTTGAAATAGTTTTCCATGCGGCAACGGAGTGCATATGTCGAAAGTATGTTTGGGGCTCGATATGAAAGATCCCCGTTACCATGTGACTAACCAAACTTATAAATATAGGTATTATACAATCGCCCGTAGCTATGAACACTCCCGTAAATGCGAAAACCAACCAAAATCATAAGGAACACGTTTTGTTTGTTGTTCTGTCTATTTGTCAGCCAATGTCTTCAACCACGGGGACTTGTGAAGTAGCCATCTTGGATTTTTTTTATGAAAAAGTGTTTCTCTCACTTTTTTTCATATCTGTGTACATATTCTCAACATACCGAGCAAATACTCTCGTTTTTTTGTTAATTATCTAAAGAAAGTCGAAAATCGGCAATTCAACCATAGGCTAATTCAACCCAACATTTGAAAATGTTCCACCACTTACATTTTGATGATTTTTCCTCTCATCAATAGCATATTACGTACTGTTTAATAGGATAAAAATTGGTTTGCATCCAACGCCCATAAAAGGGTGTATTCTCTAAAAAACACAGTTTTTGTGTCTAAAATGTTATCATCGAAAATGGCATTTTTGAGATTGTTTCTTCCATAAAACAGCCAAATGGCGCGATGGAAACATGATTTTTTGTCACAATCATGCCATGAATGTATTCTTTACGGTGACCATCATTTGATTAGATTTTCATTAATATTTTACATAACATGCACATTTTATCAACACTTAGACAGCTTCTGAAAGGTACAACTTTGAGGAGCCATAAAAAACAAACCAAGTGACCTAAATCTTTATACTTTATAGATTTGTGACCACAACGGCATGGGCAATGCACCACCAACAGGAAATTTGAATCAGAGAAGGGGCCGTTTTGGAAACCGGCCCTTTAGACATAATGTTCAAAACATCTTTTTATATGAAACATGATCTGAAGTTGTGTCTCTTTTTTGTTTCAGTATGTGTTCACTTTACCAAACAGGTAGATATAGATGAATAAAGATAAATTTATAGGAAAAATAAATATTTAACGATGTTTTTAACGGTGGTAAGTACTTATATTTCAATATATTGTTTGTGGTTTATATTTTATATGTGTTGTCCGTCTTATACATTGAATTACATATAGACAAGTTATCTGTTTACGTTTAAAATTACATTAATTTAATAGTTTTGGCATCTGTGACCTGTGCATATATTAACACATGGACTTTTGACCAATGTATGTCAATAGCTGTGTGACTTGATAGCTTATATAAAGTGCTATAAAAGAATAAGTAATAGCTGTAAAAGTGTTTTGTGTGTGATGTGAAAAGTGTGAATGTATTTGTATTCCAGATATGTTAACTAAGAACGAGTTAAATCCCTTTAACTTTTGTGTTTATAATTTTCATTTCAAATTTAATGAATAAAATTAAATCAAATCCAAAATAACAGAATCCA
This sequence comes from Mizuhopecten yessoensis, assembly GCF_002113885.1. Taxonomy (NCBI): domain Eukaryota; kingdom Metazoa; phylum Mollusca; class Bivalvia; order Pectinida; family Pectinidae; genus Mizuhopecten; species Mizuhopecten yessoensis. Next base: position 450,488 of record NW_018404269.1, on the reverse strand, counting down.
TTACTTTAGCCACCGTTGGAGAGAGTTTATATAGGCTTTGCCTGCTATTACATCCAATTGAGTTGTAATAACTTTGTCAATAAAATTTGTTGAAATGAAAAAATATATTTATATATGATGCTATTCAATAAAGAAAACCCATACTGTAACGATAAACTTGTGATTATACTTTTTTCCATTCTCTCTTGCATTATTGCAGTGTCTGCCACTGTATTTAAATGGAATTTGTAAACTGATATGCTGAAAAGCGTAAAATTTAATAAATAGAATTTAATCTGAATAAAAATAAAACCGTGCTGTTAATACTGACGTCACACAATAACACAATAAGTATTGTATTCTTTGTGACGTCATTTTCAGCCTGGTCAAAGTGTCACGAAGGTAAAGGGTAAGTACCCCCTTGGGGCAGAAAGGCGAGGCCCAATAAGGAATATAGAGGAATAGCTTTAATATCCTATTTCTTCCGTTGGGATGAAGGTATTTTGACCAAATTTAAACAGTAGCATCCTATTTGGAAGGGAAATCAATTTGCATAGAACCCCTGGGGCCTGAGGGGCGGGCCCAATAGGGGAAACATAGCAAATTCTTCAAAATCCTTCTTCCTCTGTAGGAATAACAGGATTTGGATTTTTTTTTATGAAGCACCCATGGGTGAAGGGGAACCAATTTTGTATAAACGGTGGGTCTTACCACCTTGGTGGTAGAGAGGCGGGGCCCAATAAGGGATATAAAGGAATAGGTTTAATACCTTCTCCTGTAGGAATGACAGGGTTATGACCATATTTGGTCTAAAGTATCCTTGGGCGAAAGGGCCATACTTGTGTATCAACGATGGGTCTGAATCCCCTGGGGACAGAGGGGCGGGGTCCTAAAGGGGGAGCATAGGGGAAACATAACAAATTATTCGAAATCCTCCATTTACTTTAGGAATGACAGGATTTTGTTCCATTGCATATACATATAACCCCTGACTAACCATGTAATACATGTACACTTCCAGTAACATCTGGCTATTATAACTTTGCTAACAATTTTGCTAACATTTCCAGGTGAGCGATACAGGCCGTCTGTGCCTCTTGTTGGAGTATCTATTGAAGAGTTGTCAATGATCTATTGATAGCCATATTTACTTCGATGGCGTATCGTCCTAATCTAAAGAAAACGTGAACGTATCTTTTCCTAAGTTTAGGACGACACTCCATCGAAGCAAATATGATTATCAATAAATAACTGACAAGTTATTAGCACGATCCCTATTTAGAATTGTTTTAATTTCAAAACATGAAAAAGATGATTTCAAATAACATTTATCATCTGCAAAACGACGAGCAGCTGAAAGAAATACATCGGCAACATCATAAATGCATATAACAAAAGCGGTCCAAGAATATAATCTTGATGAACTCCCGCTCCGTCCAATCCTAACTGAGAATAGGAATTGATTAAGAAAAGCTTATGTTGCCTATGAAATATATAATTTTCTAACCCCATGTATAGAATTCACTTGAACTTTCGTAAGATTTTAACTAGCCACTGTCAAACCTCTATGCCAAACCCGATCAAAAGGCTTAGAAATATCACAGAATTACATACATGTCTTTTTTCTTCCCGCTGTGAAAACATTTATTGAGCTAATATACAGTAATGTGAGCATGCATAAAACCGGACAGGTGCTTAAAAACCCAATGAGTTTTTTATGACACCAACTATATACAGATGTATATGTGTATGAAGATGACTCGTTCAAAAACTTTCCCAATGGTCGAAAGGGATATTGGCCTATAGTTAGAAGGAGAATGCTTGTCACCATTTTGTAAAATAATTACATGACTAATGGCTAGAAAAATACTTAATGTATGGCGATGTTGTCTCTATACGAGGAGCAGAAATAGAATAAAGCGAGTAGCAAAGAAACTTTAATTAGAAAGGATAAAGATACATGAAGAAAACGTACATTAACGCCGGAAGAATCATGCAATATGACAGGTGTCAAAGTTCAGTTTGTCACTGGCCATACACAAGTACGTCACACTCACATATACTCCAGTCAAAACGAAAGTAACACACGATACGGAGCGCGAATTACGGATAAAATAAACAACACAATAGTATATACAAAAACAAATATCGATTAGACTCAATATGTTTAACTGAATCTTATGAACATACGGTGATAAAGTAAAATGACTAATCTAACAGGGTGCCACATATTTATTAGCAGATTTAGAACGTTTCAAACCCACTGGAGAAGCTGTACCAGAGAAAAGATGTTAGGATGAGCATGTCTGCATAGCTTGTTAACTTGCTGTGTCAGCCCTCTGACTTGTTGGCTGTCCTTGCACCATCATTGTCGAAATGATTCCAAAGGTTCAGCTGCTGGCCTTTCACCCATGTCTCTGTAACATAGTCCTTGAATTTCAGCACGTTTTGGCTTTCGTCGTCATTATCCTCAAGGGCGTTTAACCAAACATCTTTAACCAAGTTAACGGATACAAGTGGAAGAACTGCTGCTCGCCTAACTGAACGTTTTAGTCTATCATCTTCTTTGTACTGTACTGCAAAACCACATCCTTGGGTTTTACACCAGATACACTACGTGTAATGGAAGAAACAGCACTTGACAACACTCAGGGGAAGCACCTTTCTTACAGCATTCCTCGCAGTAATTTCGAAGTCCAAATTTATTGTCTCTGGTACAAACAAAAAAATGTTTCTCTGCAATATTGCACAATTAACATTCAATCAACTGTGTTTTTTAAGAGTAAGTTTTTAATAAGATATAGATAATACATTAAAGATTGCTTTAATTGAAAAAGAAATATAAGGCAGCTAGTATCTTACATCCTGATGTGTTGATTACTAAAAATTAAAAAACATGTTTCCTTTCTATGTCCGCACAAAACCATGTTTAGATTTAAATTTTGCAGGTACACCCTCCACAATAAAACAACAATCAGTCAGCTGTGCTTTCATAAGTTTAAATTATAAATAAGGCTGTTTAGACAATGCATTACAGATTGTTTATATAATTATAAGGCTTTACTTCTGATTAACAATATTTAAAGATTGGAATAACATAAGGCAATATCTTACACTGTCTCAGAATTATAAAAAAACCCAACTTATTTTGTCTTCTGATAGATAATTAAAATATATGTACATTCCCTTTTTTATACGATCTACTACCAAATGTCGCTGTGACAAAGATAATAGAATATATATATTTGATTAAAGTAGATATACTTTCATAATATAATGTATTATACATATTTATTATTATGCCAGGTATTTATACCTTATAACACCACCTACACCACTATGAAACAGACTATAGCCAAATAATCATTAGGTGTGAAAACAGAAATGAATGCTAGGTGAGACTATGTATTTTTGAAATGTACGCGAGATGAGACTAAAACCTGTTGAATGCGTCCCAATATATGACCTTTCCAACATGGCGCTTTCCAAAGTGACGGACGTGATTGCAGACCTACCCCTGGGTGTGAAGGCTACAGGCGGCGCGGTACTTGCAGGGGCGGTGCTGGCAGCTATATGGAAGGGACTTGGAACCCGTCAAGCCAACAGGTACATTGTGCATGTTTACAAGTATAGAGAAAAGCGTACATTGCGACTAGACTACAACGTAGGTTGAAAGGGCGTTAGGCCTATAAATAGATTCCAGATCAAGGTATCTGACAGAAGTTACTGTCAGCTTAATGCACACTGAACTCGGGTGACCATTATGAGTGCCCAGGGATGGAATGAATGACCAGGGAGGGTTTCGCGCCCTCAAGAATTCGTTAAAAGATTTGTTATCCATTTTTCCCTTATTCGTAAACAATAACTACATGCAAAATTTCAAGTAAATCGCACGATATATTTTTATCTAAGTATGCAGGAATTTGCTCTATTGCAATGCAAGGGAAGCGACTCCTATCGAAATACCAGTAGAAGGCTCGGCAACGAGGGCACGGTTCTTCATAGAGCAATTTTTATATTAATGATTATTATCAATTATCATATATTTCATACAAACATAGCAAAAGTAAGTTATATAACTTCACGTAAACGTTGAAATAATAGGTAATACAATTATTTTCATTTTAATAGAATGATTGCCGAGCATATTACTTGCTGTCCCTCTGAAGAATTTGTTTCTTCTCACACAATTTAAGGTAAAGGTATTGTCTGGCGGCCCTGTCATATCTGGTATGAAATTACATTGTTTCGTTATGAAAACCTAAAATGTAATGCGATTATAAATCAAGCATCGTTGAGCACTAATAAAACAACCTGTTGTAATGATACACTTATAAAAGCAGGAAAGTATAAATCAATGCTTATAATGAGATGGGGCACACATATGTTTTTTTTTACAGGAAGGTTTACCCCCGGGACACAATTGTTATCCATCAGATAGGACGTGGTCCGTGCGTACCCAGTCTCACGCCCTTTGCCATTAAGTTAGAGACGTACTTCCGGATGGAAGACATTCCCTATGAGGTACGTTTTCTCACGTTTTAGTTCAGAGCACAGCGAATTGTCCTACTTCAAAAGATTCTGTAACAAGGCGTTAATACGTACATTGTTTGTGTGTAAAGTAAAACTTTGATATCACATATTTCAAAACTAATGAATCTTATTACAGAGGTACGAGACAAAGATTTCTGTAGAATAAGCGTCATCTGTTAATTGAACGACGTCTGCCATGTAAATCTTGGTCAAATTCAAACAATGTCAATTTCTTAAAGTCTGAACCACGGTAGAAACACTCATTTTAAACCACTCAGCACACCATAAAGCATAATAAACAACGTCGATAGTCTCATACCACAAGGAAATAAAAAGTTTTCTTATAAGATCATAACGACCAACAATATAGCTTATTATCATATACTTTCTTGAAATTTCGACCAAATTGCATATGTGATACTGTATCATTCCAATTGTCGATATTGCCTTCGGCCCTTGGGTCTGATATACGTAGCTCGGGTCAATCTGGGGTCTGATTTGAAAACAGGCATATAATAACCTCTAAGTAAATTATATCAAGGTAGGACTAGTTTTCTATTTAAAAGCCATACACGGGTTCTTGTGTTCATAATGGTTAATTAGAATGACTATATCTTAATTATTCATAGGTACATGTATATGACGCGTTATAAAACAAAGCATATACTTTGCAAATGATTTATCAATTGGACGATACCATCATCAGTGTATGTTTTCTTGCAAGTGGTGTACATGTGAATGTGATTACCAAAGATTGGATTTTGTCGAAGTATGTTGTTTGCCAAAATGTTTCAGTCTCGATTACATTGAAGAGGAATCATTAGTCAGTTCTAGACAAAAAGGAACTAATAGATAACTTGATTTTAGCATGATAAATAGTGGTAGACAATTTTGGGTGGTCAAAAATTTAAGAACACTTATTTTGGGAAATGATGAAGATTCAAGGTTCTTTAGATTTTTACAATATCCGCATTTTATTGATGCCGGTACATGAATATGCAAGATGACAGTCTGTTTGAAATATTTGTCTTTCGTTCTGCGAAAAATAGCTTATACCAACTGATTCAATTTTCTGTAAGCGTGATATTGTTGTAGGTCGTACATAGCTGGTTGAGACCGAGCCGAAAAACAGGAAAAGTGCCATATTTAGAGTACAATGATTTGGAGGTGCCGGATAGCGAGTTTATTCTGGAGTTTCTCAGTAAGGAGAAAAACTTTGACCTGCACACCGGCCTCACACAGGAACAAATTGGAGTCGGCAGGGCCTTCCAGAAAATGGCAGAGGAAAATACATACTGGTAGGTTATCGTTATATAAATACTACACTCATTAGAGTGTAACAGTGCCTCATTGACTATAGTTCGGATGACAGTGATAACCATAGACACTGTCACACTCTAAAGATCAGACCATGATCTTATATCCAAACGAGTCCACCATGAATAAAAATGATAAGTTATGGGCTTATGGTCACAGTGATATATACTATATAATGTGACTTTTTTTTTATCCAAAAGCAATGATAAACCAAGGAAAAATGGATATATGTTGATTTAATGACCTTTAACCTGTGCTTTTGCTAATTTATGTAATGACCTTTTACAGAACATTGATTCAGTTTAGCTGGATAAACTTTGCATCACACACCCGACTCCATTTCTCCTCTCACTTCCTCCCCTAATATGTACTTGTGTAACAGTCACACTGCCTGCAGAGTTTGTTTTAATTATTATAGTGTGTGGTGGAGTCATTCAAATATTCCAAAGGTAAAACTTTATATTGTAAAAATATTAAAGGTAACCATATTTCACAAACAAATTGAGAATTTATTTATATATATATTTTATTTGATTTGATATGGACATAGAAGCAATTAATTGCCTGCGTCTATCTTATATACTATTAAATCCTAAAATGCTATTTTCTTTTAAAGGAAATGGATTCTATATTGAAGTTAGATATCATCGAATACAAAAAGAAACATGACTTGCTTATAATGAAGAATATCTATCATACTGTATTTGTGTAACCATTATTTATTGGCCATATTAAAAAAAACAAATTAAAATATGTATTCCATGTCGATCTCTTGTAGGTGCATGATGGCAGATCGATGGGTACTTGACAAAACCAATATGGTGTGGAAGGTGTTTCGTGTCCCTCGAATTTTGTGGTAATTATGTCGTAAATTTAAGTCAAACTCGTCAATAAACAAGAGGTCACATGGGCCTGCATCACTCACCTGGTATTAATCTCAAACTTGTAACCTTAAAAATGGACAAAAGTAAAGCTACAGGCTAAATATCATCATCTATGACTCTTAAGTCCTTCAAAGAACAAGAGGCCTAGAGGGCCTGTATCGCTCATCTGTTTCTCTTGAAACTGACATGAAGGTAACTTCAGACCAAATTTGGTAACTAGAACACAAGACATTTTAATATCTCTTAAACGCTTCTTAAGTATTGTTGAAATTTCAAATTTTAATTTTAAAGCTTTTAACTTTTTGACCTTTGACTCCGGCTAGCACTTAAACTGGACCTTTGGCCTCTTTACTGTAATTAAGAAAACGATTCGCACTGCTGGTTTACATAACATACCCAAGTATCATGACTCTAGTCCATATGGTTCTTAGGATATTGTTGTTTGAAGTTTTTAACATATTTGACCCCTGTGACCTTGAAAGTAGGTCAAGGTCATTTTAACGAGGAATTTTATAGAACTCAATCCCATGTAACTACTTGCCAAACATCATGACCCTAGAACCTCCAATTCTTCAGAAGAAGTCGTTCAAAAGAAAAAGTTGACGGACGGACGAACGCCGGACGAACGCCGGACGACGGACGCGGCAGTACGGATTAAGCTCACCTGGCCCATCGGGCCAGGTGAGCTAAAACTGGTTAAAAGGTTTCAACACATTTGACCATATGGGACCTTGAAACTGGAGTAAGGTCAATCACATAAGCAAAGTTGCTTGCTATTTCATCCGAACATCCTACTGGCAAAGTATCACCACCTTATGTATTTTAGTTAAAAGAAGAAGTTGGTTAAATATTTTAACATGTTTAACCCCAATGACCTTAACAATAGGTGAAGGTCATTTATTTGAAAATATTTGGTAATTCTTCAACTGAGCATGTTTCTGAGTAAATATCTTTATTCTAGACCTTTTTGTTTTTCAGGGGATGTTGTTTAAAGATTTCAACATATTATATATGATAGACTTCCACCAAGCATGTAACTAGCAAAATATCATCACCCTAGAAATATTACTTATTCCACAACATATTTAAGTTGTTCAAAGGTTTCTTAAGACAATTGATCAATGTGAACTTGAAATAGGTTGAATGCATTTCATTTGAAATATCTTGGTAACCATTCATCCAAGCCTGCTACTAGCTAAATATCATCACCCTAGAAATGTTACTTATTCCACAACATATTTGACCCATGTGACGTTGAATATGAGTCCAGGTTATTCGTTTGAACACATTAGGTAACCATTTAAACCAGCTTGCTTCTGTTCCTCAGAAGTCGTTTAAAGATATATCTGACCCCTGTGATCTTGACTATTAGTTAACGTCATTTATTTGAACAAAATTGGAAGCTTCTCATCCCTAAATATAACTCTGAAAATACCATCAACCTAGGTCTTTCGGTTATTCTTCAGAAGTCGTTAAAAGTGTTTAAGACAATTGACATCTGTGACCTTGAGTTTGGGTGAAGGTCATTCATTTAAACAAAATTGGTAGTCCGTCATCCCAGATTACTACTTGTCAAATAGCATTACCCTAGACCTATTTGTTTAGAAGTTGTTTAAAGATTTTAACATATTTGACTCCTGTGACCTTGAATAGGAGTCGATGTCATTCATTTGCTTATTTATCCCAGCATGCTACTGATTAAATATCATCACCCTAGCCATTTTTGTTATTCAGAAAGAAAAAGTTGTGTTAATTTTTTTAGCTCGTCCGTTGTCCGTCAATTGTTTCTTTAAACGACTTCTTTTTAAGAACTGGATGACATATGGGCCATGATATTTGGCCAGTAGGTACTTGAGACAGAGTGTTATAATATGTAAAACCCTTTACACAACTTCTCCTGAATAACCAGAAGGCCCAGAGTAACAATACCTTGCCAGTCGGTACCTGGCATGAAGTGCTATAAACTTTCCTCAAATGGATAACATTGACCCAGATCACAAGGTTCAAATGTGTTTAAAAATCTTTAAATATCTTCTTTTGAATTATCAGGATGCCCAAAGTAAAGATATTTGCCCAGTAGGTACCTGGGAAAGAGTGCTTTAACTTTTCTCAAATACATGACATTGACCTACATTCAAGGTCACAGGGTTCAATATGTAAAAACAAGTTTAAACAATCTCTTCAGAATAAGCAGGAGGTCAATAGTATTGATACTTGGCCAGTAAGTACCTGAAGCAGAGTGACATAAAGTTTCTTCATATACTTTCGAGACCACAGGGGTCAAATATGTAAAAATGTTTTAAACAACTTTTTCTGATGAACTAGGATGACCAGAATAATTATACTTGGCCAGTAGATATCTAGCATGAAGTGCTATAAAGATTCATCAAATAAATAACCTTGACCTATTTAAAGAGTCTAAGGATCAAATGATTTTAAAACCTTTAAACATTTTCTTTTGAAAACCCAAGAGAACAAGAGCAGTTATATTTTGGCCAGTAAGTACCTGGGACAGAGTGATATAAAGTGTCCCTAAATAAATGATCTTGACCTACTTTCAATGTCACAGGGGTGAAATATGTAAAATCCTTGGAACAACTTCTTCAGAATAATCAGGAGGCCCAGAGTAATGCTACTTCGCCAGTAGGAACCTGATACAGAGCGCTATAAATTTCCCAAAAATAAATTACCTTGACCTTTGACCAGTAGCATGCTGGGATAGAGTAGCATAAAGTTTTATTTATATGAAAATTCTTGCAAAAGTACTTTTATTGAGAATAGTTTTCCATGATTGCTCAAATATCCAGGTGAGCGATACAGGCCATCTATATCTCTTAATAACATTTTTGATCCCTTTGGCCTTGAATATGAGTCAATGTCATTGATTTGCACAAACGTAGTAGCTTTTCAATCCAGCATATTACTGGCCCAATATCACCATCGTTCGTCTTTTGGTTATACAGAAAGGAGAGGATATTCGGCCAGCAATATGCTTGACTAAAAGGCTTCCAAATTTGACCAAAAGACGCTTGCAAAAGAAAAAGTGTAATTATCTATAACAACTTCGTCCAAGCGCCACTTTTCTTGCCAAAAAGCCAATCAACACGAGCATAAAAACTAGTTCTTTATTCTAGGGGTTTCGGTAAACGCTCCATACAAAAGACCATGTATGCACAAGGTATGGGACGTCGTACACCAGAGGAAATACGTCACATTATGTCGGAAGACCTCAAGGCCCTGTCGTACTACCTTGGTAAATGTTGGCAAAATAACTTACAACATGTAACCCATTTTACTGGATGTATTAAATCGATTTTGTCGACTTTTTATCAATAATATCATTACAACGTTTAACCTTTGCTTAAACACGCGTTTTTTTTCTTTGCTTGCGAAAAAAGGTCATTTGAATGCACTTTAAATTTGCAATAAGTAACATAGTCTTTCTTTGGATTCCAAACCTATTGTCATTCTTTAAAGGAGTCTGTGCGACACAAGTTAAATCAGTATGGCTATTGTTAGTGATGACGTTTTGTGCGACAGTTTAGACTGCAGGTATATGTGTCTCGGTGCATACTTTTTATCTGTGTTTTAGGATCGAAGAAGTTTCTATTCGGTGATAAAGCGTGTAAATTCGACTGTGCTGTCTTTGGAATTCTGGCTGTGATGAAATGGGCGTCATTCGGCGGGTTCGGAGCATCAGTCCTACAAGGTAAGATTTGTCAGTTAGTAACTATTCATGCGTACTATTCAAACTTGTTTTGTAGATAAGTTGGAAGGCGAGATAATAAGTCGAGAGCTCAAGAAAAGATGTCAAGCGCTCGAGAAGTTATGTCAAGGACTCGAGAAAATATGTCGAGCGCTCGAGATAATTAAAGTAGAAAATATTTTTGAGCATGTCCTAACTGTACTACCGTAGTAAGTCACTGCATTGTTAAATAAGTTATTATGATGAGTTTTTTTGTATCATTGAATTTTATACTTTAATTTCATAAGAATATACATGTAATACGTCCATGGTTGTTTTCTCTGCAGTGTCACTTTACATTACTTTGTTTCTTACCCGAAACAAATTATTCAACTTCATCGTATATAGTTGAAAGAGTGTTTAGTGAACATTCATGGTACAATTATTATAAAATAAGAATGATGTTTATGATTGATCCCTGCTATGTAACTTTATGCTTTAAACTTTGTAACTGTATATATATTTTTAAAATGTATCAATGTAATTGTGATTTATGACACTCAAATAAACAATATAGACTTAACTTTATCAATATTCTCTGTAAATGGATCGACTGGTCTCGCCTGGATAAATAAAAAAATAAACTTCAAAAGGAAAATATAAAAGGGCATAAAAGAAATAATTTAAAACAATTGAGAGTAGGCCGATCACATACTTTTGTAGTCAAACGGTGAGCTACAATATTTCAATACAGATTAAGCATCCTAATACAGACTGGTTTCAATTAAATTTCATATCTATTGATTGGAGAGAGATCTACTATAAGCGCACCTGTTCCTTTTATCAGTAATTGTAAACACAAAACAGAAATTATTAATATTTGCGTAGTTTAGAACATCAATATCTATCTAGGTTTGTTGATGATACCATTTGTTTCCTAATAACCTCGTTGTCACTATCCTAATTTGTATGATGTCGACCGACATGTGCTTTTTCACTTTTCCCAAGCAACCGATATTATAAATCTGCATTCCTGGTGGGCTATACACAACGTGAATTCAACTCAACGTATTAATTAGCTTACAATTAATTTATTATTATAATTAGGAAGGCTGTAAATGTCTTGTATATATAATACGATCTTTTTTTGTTTCTCATACAGATTATCCTAACCTATTTGACTACTGTGAACGAATGAAGGAAACGTTCTGGCCAGACTGGGATGAGATGATACAGACAGACTGTACCAAATAGGCAAAGTTTCACCAGTCGTTATTTAATGAACAAATATTACGCAGCCAACAAGGTTATTGAATGTCAATTTTCATCACGTCATCGGATACAACCGGCACATAATGTGTGGACTATATCTTCAAGAACATAAATAATTATATAAATAATTATTTGTTATAAAAAACTTGAAACGTTTTCTGATATTTTTCTGATAACCTACTCAAGGTAGACTTAGTTGTGTTGTATTTGCTTGATATCATACACCGATTGATTAAATTGATCAATTATGCAAACATAGTAAAAATTATATGCATGTTCCATATACTGTACACCCATAAACCTCTGCTACGAAAGCTATAAAGATATTCTCCAATGAGAAGAGGTGTGTTATAATGTTTATTTACTGGAGGTCATCATTTGCCGTTAACATACTGAAGAGAGTTTGATAAACATGATAGATGACATCAGGATTAATTCAGGATCGTTTGTTTTTGTCATAACCTCAATTATGGTTAAATGGCTTCCTGTTTCCGAATGAGATTTAAAAAAACCTTTTTGTAGCATGAAATCCGCGTAATTTCTGTCTCGCCTGTCTCTGATTTGAACCACAAATAGTATTTGATCTAGAAAACGGGGGGAAAAGTACGTGTATACCTTCATAAGATACCTAACATTGGTGCTGGTCCATACAAACTAAGATCATACATCAATTTGTTGCTAGGAATAAGATATGTACCGTTTACAGGATATACCTATGGTGAAACGTTAGTGATTATGGAAGTGAAACTTTTCAGAAAACTTGCTCTACGCAAAGAAAAGAATAAAAAAAATCTGATAATTCTAAAAATTTTAAAATCAATTTAAAAAATAAAATAAACAATTAAATTCAAAATTGAAAATTTATTTAAATTGAAACTTTTGAAGTATACTTTTGTACAAAATTTCATATTCAAGTTCAGTTTATTCTTGTTTAATGAAAGATGTTGTCTTAATTGTCAAATCATCAAATCAATGTTGAGTTTTAAGTTATGAAAAGTTCAGATATTTTGTTTTATTTAAAAGATACTTTCATTAAAATTTTACGTCATTTCCACGATGCATAACTGGAGTTGTGTATAACCTGTCATGAATCCGTGAGGGAAACTTTCCAAAAATAACCATATAATAAAAAAGGACCATATTTGAGCGGCTATTCACGCCTCGCTGGTAAAAATCAACGCTTTGGCAAATTTCGTGATTGGTTTGTTTGAAGTAATTGAAGAATCTGATTGTTTCTGAAGGGCGAAATGTGATTTTTGCACATTTCCTGGTTCACGTTGCTACATGCTGTGCTCAGATTATGTTCAGAAACAACAGTTTGTCAAGTTTGAAATGGACACCTACCTTTTGCTTTATGTTACTGCCGCAATCTTGAAAGACAACTCCTTAACGATTCATGACAGTAAGCACTTGTACGTTTCGCAAAAGGACACAGCTAAACGTAACAGCTGCTGACCACAAATGGCTTGCTGAGAAATACCTGGATCAAGATAATCAAGGCTATATTTAGCATCCGAAGCATGCATGTACATGGGATATGCATGACATTTACAGTCAGAGCTTTGCTACTTTAAGAGAAGAAACCCTAAGAGAAACAGACCTAGGATAAACATAAACAACTTTACATTGGCGCTAAGACACTGGACAATGCAAACAACGAGACACACTACATATGGTGCTAAGTTGGTAAAGAACCTGAACGTTTTAGATACAACACATTCATACAGCTAAAAGCAAAAACTTAACACTATGAGGAAGCTGGCAACGTCAACGGACCATCAAAACTAGTTCACGTGACACAGTATATGATAGCTGGAATAAGATGTATTACCAAGGATACATCAATGATGAACGTTCACTTGGTCTAGGGTTTCATCTTTTAGAGATGCACCACTTAACTCATACCAATCACCTTTACGTCTGGAGAAACAGACTGTGTTTGATTGTTTTACGTTGTTTTGCGTGCGCTTCACTATCGAGTAGTTCGGTTATCAAGCGCAGAGGATGACGAACAGAGCTGAACACATTAAACTTCATGAACCGTTGAAAAGGGTGTCATTGCGATAAACAATGACTCTGCTTGATTATAATCGACACAATTAAAATAAAAAACCGTTCTGCGAATAGTGATGTCAAAGTGAAAGTATTAAACAAGTAAGAACATTGTGATGTTAGAGTTCACATACAGGTTATGGGTCAGTATAGAGCCAACGATTTTTTTTATCTTTATTTGCAGCATTAAAATAATCACTTAAAACAAAGAAATTAAGCACATATTTTAATGTTATAGAAAGTCGAACAAAGTAAAAAGACGTAATTGCCGTTATTGATCTCCATCCGCAATTATGTAAGAATAACTTGATGTGTTTAAGTCTAAACATATACTTGCGTAGGGTATTGGGAAGTACTGTTTATTTATATCTAACCGCAAGAATAAATACGTCTGATCCAAGATGATAATTTGAAATGATAACGAAATATCAAAGAAACTACTTTTCAGAAAACGAAACTGAGCCAGCTTGACCTAAATTTGTGATTTGTTTTATACGTGTGGCACATAGTTTAACTTATATAAATAGTAAGGGGCTATGTTAACGAGTACAACGTACCTTTCCCATGTTGGTTCAATTATGTAATAAAACATGGTCAAATCTAAAGGTGTACAATAAAAAGGACAAATAGTTTGTAGTATCTTTTATCTACTATAAAAGCTATTATCTTTCGTTTCATATTTTTACACTATATTTGCATAAAACATCTCAATAAATAGATAAGTCATGGCGTCCTGTAACAGGTAGGTTTCCTAGGATATTTTTTGTCGATACTTTAAAATGTTAAATATTGGTTTGTATACCAAACGATAACGTTTTAAAAACCTTTTCCCTATTGCACGCGCCACAATTTATATGACCTTTCCAACATGGCGCTGTCCAAAGTGACGGACGTGATTGCAGACCAACCCTTGGGTGTGAAGGCTGTGGGAGGGGCTGTGCTCGCAGGGGCGGTGCTGGCAGCGCTCTGGAAGGGACTCGGTGCCCGTCAAATCAATAGGTATGCGATAAATGTTTATATACACTAACATTAGGGAGCAAAGGCAGTTGTGACGGTATGTTGATTAAGTGTTACACATAGATTCTAAACATACACGGTACAGACAGTATTAATTGTTAGCTCAATGCTTAAAATTTCACACAACCTGTGGTTATTTGACACTGTGAAGTTATATAAAACGATTAAAGCCATGAGTTAGACGTAATGAAACATAATGTAAACATGAGAGAAATATATAAAAACACACCAGTAGTACTGCTGTAGCGGACATTGCTATACCAAAGCATGTAATGGATATCACAGAAACGTGTTCCTCTCTGGGTTACCTTATCGGTGATATCGGTATGTGGATTGCTAGACGATCCAGTGATGTAATAACATATATGTGCATATGTGATTGGGCCAAACAAAAACAATATTTCCTGTAATAATTTTGAACAATGTTGGGTTGGTAGGAAGGTAAAGATTTTCAGTTTTAAAAAACAATTTTATGTGGTTATAAGATAGAGAATGATCTTGACTTTCACATTGCTTTTTGAAATTGACAAAACATTTTTTTAGGGTAGGCTCTAAAACACAAACTATGTTTGCTTGGCCTAACCCTTAGGTAGCTTACAAAGGTGATGTACATATACACGTGACCATGGTTGTATAACTCTATATCAATATTGATATTTACACATATGACCCCGTGTAATCTATTTGTCAGTGATATATATATAGGTTCCCAACGAGAACCTCGATCGTGTCTCAAGATAATTCGAAAGCTAACTATCTTGAGTTAGATAAACATGATAACCAGTCATCACACGTTCGGGGACCTTTTTCTCCCTCAACGTTCAGATATTATATATAGAATGTTTTCCCTGGCAATACATTATTCCTATTTCCGATCGGGGAAACCATTGCCATACACTATAACGTCACAATGGAATATGACATCGAATAGTGTTACAGTACTTGACTTATAATTAAAAGATTGACCAATGAGATATCTTTCAGTGTGGTGTACCCATAAGTGGGTAACCAATTTTTTTCCCACTCCTAGTAGGTTTATCCAATGAGTCGGGAGTGGGAAAACCAATTATGGGTGAATACACACATAATAGTATGGTTGTATTGACAGACGAGGCTAGTACATTTACCTGTGTTTGGACACTGACCAAATGCAAGCCGTCGTTCAGCACAAATATTTATATTGTCAGATGAAAAATTACATGAATATAAAGCAAAAAACACTACAGCAACACTTCAACATTCTTGTGTCACAAAATCGAAATGGAGCTTAATGTATAGAGTATCCTAAGTCAGCAAAGAAATAAAGATCACAGTGACCTACTTTTGATACATCTACAAAATCATATTGGTGTAGAAAACTCCTTAAGTTTGGCGTCTAGTATAAGAGCAATTGAATCAAACGAAAAGTCTAACCAAGATAAGAGAAAAGGGAGTATAGATCATAGCGACCTGCCTCGGATATTTCTGTATTATAACCTCATGATATTTCCACATCTGAGGTTTGGTGAATGATGGACTTTTAGTGTTAGAGTGACTTATATTTAGTTAAACAGAAATACAAAGTCTAACCAAGCCAGCATACATACGTGCGTACACACAATTAAAGGCAAACATTTATATTAATCCATCATATTACGGGGGCATAAGAAAGTCAATGATAAGAGTCAATCTCTCAATCTATTGGGAGACAGACTTTCTCATTACTTTAGGAAATGCTTTTTATTGTGAGGCGTGTTGATCGTTTCCAACAGGAAGGTATACCCCCGGGATACCATTGTTATCCATCAGATAGGACGTGGTCCGCACGTGCCCAGTCTCACGCCCTTTGTCATTAAGTTATAGACGTACTTCCGGATGGAAGGCATTCCCTACCAGGTACGTATTGATAACGGTATTGCTTTAGAACGGGTTGTTAGACCACACGAATTACATTTCCATACAATGGTGTCAACACAGCATAAGTTCAAAGTTAAGTCAGCATTATATCATAACTATTATTAAACTTTTCCATTCTGTTGATTCGTCTATAAGGTATACATAGTGAGAAATTTGAGGAAAACATGTTCTTATTTCTGAAACACACAATTGTCATGCTGTTGTTGTTTGAATTTATTTCTGTCACAATGAGTGTTTCTAATCTAGAAGAATTTAAGTAGAAAGGTTGACAAACTTTGATATACAGACTGCTATTTCTGCTGAAATACTATTTCAGTGACCATGCGACCCTACCTAAAATAACGAAATTGCAATTTTGTATTTGTTGATATACCATTAGCCGTACCACTACGGACGTGCAATTGATTGATGCCGCTTTGTGGAAAAGCAGTATCGTACTATGCATGAGATTATAGTCATTCGGTTTGGGTTAATGCAAGCATTTCTTCTCAAGCATGTACCTGTTGTAGGTCGAACATAAACTGTTCAGAGTGAGCCGAAAAACCGGAAAAATCCCGTTTATAGATTACAATGGAGAAGAAGTGTCAGATAGCGAGTATATTCTGGAGTTCTTGAGTAAAGAGAAAAACTTCGACCTGCACAGAGGCCTCACGCAGGAACAGATCGGAATCGGCAGGGCCTTCCAGAAAATGGCAGAGGAAAATACTTACTGGTAGGCTAGAATTATCTTATCTTGTACCTCAAGTGAAAATCTCGTCAGGTGACAGTGATGCCCTCGGGTTGACTCAAGTCACTGTCGCCCTCTAATGATTGTAGTCTTTTACAGTATGATTCCAGGTCTGATCGCAGATTGTCATATCGATATGATTTCATATGTTTCAGGTGCTTTATGGCAGATCGATTGGTTCTTGACGAAAACAACATAGGCTTGAAGGAGCTTAAAGTTCCTCGCATCTTCTGGTATTGTACAAGATGGAAATTATGTCGAGTTCAGGTTAAATGAATAATGACGAAATTCAGTAACAAATTTCAATTTAATACTAGCATAAAAGTATAGTTTATCTGCAACAGAAATGACATTTTTTTGTGAAATTACATGTTACTGAAAGTTAAAACACTTTGACAAAATGTACATGAAATGAAACAAAGATTCCGGGATGATATTCAGTTGACCAAACAGATGATACTTTACATGTTTTTGCTCCAATGCTGTTAGGCGGTTATATAAAAGCAAAGTGTGGAAACAGCTGTATGCGCAAGGTATCGGACGCCATCCACCCGAGAAAATTCGTCACATTATGTCAGGAGATCTTAAGGCGCTGTCTGACTACCTAGGTAAGGACTTACGTAACCTCAGAGATTAAACACAACAAAACATGTTACATGTATCAGAGACCACATTCACGAACTCCATAGAGTGGTCTCAATACAAGTGATCTTTTGATGGAGTAGGTCTTTCGAGCAGTTAGGTTTGGTTTACATTTGTTTAACGTCCTATTAACAGCTCATGTCATATAAGGACGTGCCCCATGTGTGTAGTGTATGCATGCATGCGTGTGTGTATGTAGGAGACGGCGGGGTATGTTGGTGTTTTGCCTCCTTGTGATAGCGCGGATCTGATGCCGACGTTATAGTGCTATCTCACTGAAATGCCATGGCGATGGCACCCAGCACAATATTCCGCCCGGTCACATTATACTGACATCGGGTGAACCAATTGTTACCATTCCCCTATATTCCGAACGTTAAGCAGGGAATAACAACTACCATTTTAAGGACTTTGGTATGTCCCGTACGCGTCCTGGGGACAGAACCCACTGCCATTCAAGTCAAAAGCGAGGTGTTACCAAGCAAGGCGCTAGGAAATAAAAGGTAGTTAGAAGTAGAAAGAAAGATAAAGATCCCAATTATTTCAATGGGTGCAGCAGATTTATTTTGGTCCATTTTGTGTCCCCAAGCAGAGGACACCAAAGCAAATCCCTAATTATGCAGGGGTTCCCATACATTAGTCACCTCCTACGATACATGAAGTGGGTAACAGCATTGTAATCTTTTCCCGAGATCCCCACCTGCAGGGGTGTTTTCGAGCAGAGTTGACTAAATACACATTTCAAAGAGCTCTACAATGTATCTGCCGAACGATTAAGTAGATTTTAGCAGCACACCGGAACTACATGACCAGCAGTTTTCAATCTACGACTGGTGCGATTTAATGCTTGCAAAATCTAAAAAAAGTGCTTGAAATTTCCTTTACTGAAACGATATCACTGGTCATAATCATATTTTGTAAACAGTATGACCAATCTGTATGAAAGTGCAAGCAATATGTCGATGGTTTGTTGAACAGTACTAGTTACATGATCTGTAATCCTTCGTTACAATAATGCATTTTGTTGAATTTTTATATCTTTTTAGGATCTAAGAAGTTCCTGTTCGGTGACAAAGCGTGCAAGTTCGACTGTGCTATTTTCGGAATTCTGGCAGAGATCAGATGGGCGTCATTTGGCGGACTTGGACCATTTGTCATAAAAGGTTAAGTTTACATCCATTCTCCCTTTTGAAACTTTATTGCGTGCGTTAAATAATTGTAAAGCTTACATCTAGTAATGTTTCTTTGGCAGTATTGTATTTTTCTCGGTTAAATTGACCAGGGTATTGTAGTTAAAATTACATCCCATTTACCTCCGGAAACTCAATTTTTTGATTTGGCTACCACAGACTCTTTGTCTTTAAATTAATAACCCCGAAACACATCTACAGTATGGCATTAATTAATGTATACTTCACTCTAAACATTACAACTTTAATTTCTCCTAGATTGTTAAAACAATTCCTGAAAATGTTTGAACAGACAAGCACAGACCTTTCGACTCTTTATCATAACCTTGATATTTGGTGTATGAAATCAACACGACAAAACATTTTCATGATAAATCAATGTATGCAGGTGCCCGTGAAAAAACATAACTCGTTTAGGAATTCAAGTCTAGCTCACAAGTGGGGGACCAATTACAGCAAAATTTCGTTATGTTGCCACAATTTGCCAGAGACATTTTAACGTTTTAAAGGATTTTAGCTGTATACATTAAGGTAAATATATAATGGAACCGTTAAAATTAAAAAGGGATATTGAAATATGTTTGTAAAAATCAAGTTGGCAAAAGTACCGGTGGGCATCATATTGATGTTCATAACTGTAAAGACTATTTTCTTCTTCATAACCATCAATAACTTTTTCTTTCCGAATACCTGTTTTACATTGGAAAACAACACTTTCTAAGCTGTTATAAAAAAATACAGTTTCATGTCAATATGTTCTATGCAACTTTCCGACACTTGCAGGAGGTACTTGCCAGCACCGTCGTCGTGGTGTTTACCTTTTTATCAAGTATTATATCTGTAATGGTTTTATATCGGACATGTTGGATTATTTACCTACAGAGTATCCTAACCTATGCGACTACTGTGAACGAATGAAGGAAACGTTCTGGCCGGACTGGGAGGAGATGATACAGACAGACTGTACGAAATAGGCTGGACCTCCCGGCAGGATAATAACTGGACAACTCCTATTGGACCAACATGGACCTTGGCTATAGTTCTCTCACATAGAGAAGAAATACAATTTTAGGATGCAAAGACATAGGTTCCTCCGCAAGTGATTGCTGGTGATATTGCTTACAGCACAAGAGTATATTTTAAGAAATTAAAACAATGAAAATCAACTTGAGATGAGGAACCTATATATATATTTGTACAGTAAAGTTAATATTACTTACAGATGTACGTGTGTACATATGCATGGGCTAAGCACCATGGTTATATACCAATAGCGTATTGTCTATGTGTGCATGCTTAAATTGTTATCACTTAGCACTATTTTGATTGAATATCATATATAATTTAAATCTGTCAATCCATTAACACTTGTTACACCATATTCTACTATCTCCAGCAAGGCCATGAAATGCAAAAAAAACACCAAAAAACATTGTTCCAGGGATAATCACCTACCATAGTTAGTTCAAACATGTTTGTTTGTTCTTAAGGAGTAATTTTTATTTTATTTCATTTAAAGGAAGAGTTGGCAGACAGACGACGTCAGATGCATAGCGGAATGCTATATGCACGGACATAAGCTCTCTTGATCTATAATTAGGAGATCTAAATCTTTCTTCCTGTCTCTTTACTATAAATAACGAAGATTTTTGAAAAGAAAATGTCAAAACAAGAACAATGTTTTTGTCATTTAATCAGCATATCTTTTGGAATGTTTATGAAGACAGTTGTAAGTGGCCTTTTGTAAGGCTAGGTACTTAGGATCATCTCCAAAGGAGTATTCGGAGAGATGATTAGTGATGTAGGCTAGACCTAGGTGGTTTGCCACGTCAGCATTAGCCATCTGTCCACCATAACCCGTGTGTCCAATCACCTTGCCGCCCTGAAAACACATGGTCAAAGTCAATAAAACAACGGTTATGCACCATGAATAACATTTTAATAAAACAACAATAAACAAAATGTGAATGATGGTATTAACATTTGTTGAGATTTAATCTATGAATTTTAAATCATATGTACATTATTGAAAACATTCATGCATATGTGTCGAAAAAGTGATATCTCTGGTCTAATAAATGTTTCTTTGACAATGCATGAAATAGTTACGAACAAATGTGTAGGGTTCCGAAAAGAGTTTGTCTTGCAATTTTCTTGAAGTTGACCGAGCAGTGCTATGATCAAAAAGGTTTTACTGTAGAATTAGTAACAAATGGTTGTTTAAATTAAGTCTTACGATCAAGTTTTCAATATAAAATATATGTTCATCTCAATAAATCATGTTTACCTAAAACAATAATATTGATAATGAATACAAATATCATATCTTACACTGACATCATTCAACTTTATGCCATCAGAAATTCTAGGAGTCCATAAGTTCACACCTAATTTGTAATCATAAAAATAGACTTATTTAGATAGCTAATTAGTATACACACATCCTCTTTGTAATGTAATGAAAATATTTACAACTCAAATTACCTGTGGATTATCAAAGAAGATGAGGCCAAGTCCATATGTAGCAGGCCTATGTAAATCTAGGCTGAGTTTAGAGACAACCGGTTTATTCAAAACATGGATCATTTCTTGTGAGATCATCTGCTTTCCATTGATCTGTCCACCATTAGCCAGAATTCCGTACAGTTTGGCTAGTGAGCGAGCATTACCGTGACCCATGACGGACACAAGTGGGACCTGACGAATCTCAGGGTTCCTTAACATGGCAATCTATTGGACAAACAAACAGGAGCTGAACAACTACCATACTAATGTATCTTCGTGTTTTATCTCATTCATTTCCGAGTTCACTCTCTTGTTATATAATGTCAATTTTCTGCAAATAAGTTAACAAATGGAATCAATTTTCAAAAAACAAATCTACCTTAGTAAAATGTCTAAAAAAGACAAGCTACAAATTGTTTTTATACCTTGATTTATAACAATTAGTCAGAGACGATAATCTGCAATTTTTTCAGGAACCAATGATAGGTTAGCGTGGTCTGGCTATCAGTCTCTGTGATTTGACTTTATTTAAGTGAGTATACAAGCTAACTTTGGATTTGTTCGAGTTCACAGACAAGAATATAAATCAATGAAACCATATTGGCTAAAAGCCAATATAATGACCGTTGCTATTGGGTAATATCAAATTGCAACAGAAACTAAAAGTAAAATTATTTTTTTCTTCAGTTTAACCCTTTCACCCCTATGTAACTTTAGTAGACTCTACCATGCATTGATCTGAATGAGTCTATTATGGTCTACAGTGGTGAAAGGGTTAACAAACGTTGTAGAAATCTGAAAACTATTTGTGAGGTTATTATATGAATTTGTGTTACACAACACCTAAATCACAAAATCAATATCAATAAACTTCTTGTAAATAAAATAAAAATATGAGTTTGCCAATACCGTACAATTCTCATGGCATTTTAAAATAATCTTATTGATTATCAACAGCAGAAAAAAAGTTCAATTTGGTATATTTTTTGTTATCTGAGAAGACTACATCTTTCATAATCAAAAGAAATGTTTTTTTTTCTTCAATTTTTAGATTTGCCCTTTTACTTACTTCATAGTAACATTTTTAGCCAGTGCAAAATGAGCTTTACATTGATACATAAGTTAGTTTAGCAAACACATTTTACACTTTTTAAATAAAATGTATTAGAATTATAACAAGAGGCCCATGGGCCTTAACGGTCACCTGAGTCCTACAGTATTCATTTTTGTTGTTGAAATATGTACCAATTTGAGTACCAGTTTGTCAGGACCATGAGCTGATCATTCCTAGACCGATTTTCAGTTAGATCGGCCTATTAGAACTTGTTTTTAAGTTTGAAATAGGAATTTCAAAATAGCGGCCATGGCAGCCAAATTGTATTTCTGATTGACCTGAAAAATAACAAAACTTCGTCAGGACCATGAGTCGATCATTCCTACAAAGTTTCAGTTCAATCAGCCAAGTAGAACTTGACTTTAAGTTTGAAATAGTTTTTCAAAATGGCGGCCGTGGCGGCCATATTGGATTTCTGATCGACCCGAAAAATAAAAATTTAACACTTGGTCAGGGAGATGTCAGTAACCTTCCCATGAAATATTAATGAAATCCCTTTGCCAGACATTCAGCTTAAGTTGAAAATGTAAAATGTTAATGGACGATGGACGACGGACGAAGACGGATAGCAATAGGTCACTTGAGCTAAAGCTCAGGTGACCTAAAAATAGCTTTAAATTGCACTATTTTACTAGTGAAAATAAGACAAACAGTGTTGTGAACATTTATAGCTACCAGCTATTAATACCAGAGAACTATTAACAATAAACTCATTCACCCCTGAAGACACTTTTGAACTCTTCCAATTCAAAGGTTGGAATAGCTCATTATGAAATTTCAGGGGTTGAATGAGTTAATAAAGAAAATAATAGAAATTTTCAATATAAAACCCACTTTTTTAGTCTCCTTTATAGCAGACATACTAGTCAGTACTAGTGAGTTGGGCTGGATCATTCTCAACAACACATCCCAGTACGAAGGCATGAAGAGGAACTTGAAGATCAGGTTTTTAACATCGAGGGATGTAAAAGGTGCAAACCGATAGTCCTCTGATTTCTTTGATCCAATAGAGAAGTCTATATCTGTAATTTTAAACAAGACAAAACACTTCTATTTAATGATATACAGATACTTTCTTAATATTAGATATGTACTTATGAATAGAAAATTGGTTTTGTATCACAAATCTTCTTTGATTAAAAACAATGTTTGTGCACTTTCTTAAATGCAGTTTTTCTGTCGATATTATCGTAAAATTATTAAATTTATCATATAACAATATGTTCTTAAGAGTTTTGTAACTATCGTAGTATGTAGTGGCATGTAATATGAGCTATTCATTTGTGCCATAGAGGTTCAAATCTATTCAACAAATTTCGGTCAAATTTCCTTCAGTCATACTGTGACCATACAACTTGTTATTGCCGTATCACAAGTCAGTGAACTAAGTAGAGGACAGCTGAGCCATTTTTCAAGCCAAGTGTATGGTAAGATACTGAAATAGTCTTTATTTTTGGAGAACCTAATTTTCAAGGATCTCTTTTGTCTGAATGAGATAAATTAGCTAATACCTTTTTTTGGGATGTCACCAAATATTTCGCCAATATTTAATATTTACATTGTACATCACATTTTGAGCTTAATTTTAGAGATCCCAATAAAAATATTCCTTAATACTTGTGGTGGTATGCATCTCCTTAATTGACCTAAATAGTTACATGTAATAGGACACTTAGCCCTATAAAACCAAACCAGAACTAAATTTGTGATATTCAAGTGTCTATATCATTCATGCAAACAGCAACACTGGGACAGACTAGCTAACATATTCATGTAAGTATTTGTTCAGGATGTCAAGTTATGCAAGGTGCAAAAAAAACACCAAAATGACATAGATTATATTGTATTCACAGCTCAATAAATGCAAATTTTCTGGAAGTGTTTATATAAGGACTTGCAGATTTTTTTTTTAAAGTTGGTTTCAATGGGATTTAACAAGTGAAGGGAGATAATTCCTGAATTTAGTTTTCACTACAGTGTATTTGCTATGCTAAAATTCCAATGTAGTACACTAACAACTCCAGGAGCCTTTTGACATTTCAAGAGACAAACAAAATGAGAATATTTTTCATCATAAGAGATCAAACATTTTGTGTGAAGTCCAAAAACATGTACCATCTGAGTATTTGAGAACTATATTGATGCAGGCATTCTCATTTAACATTATCGGACTTTTGTCATACTTACTGAATGGATTCGCAATATCTTCCTCAAACATTTGTTTCACTGATCGACCTTGGGGATCAATCTTAGGCAGCAAACGATCAAGGTATAGACCATAGGTGATGGCATGGTACACAACACCTGAACCTACAAATACATTTTCTGATAATTCACAACCCTTCAAATACATAACTCTAAAACAATATCCAAAACTTTACAAATACCTTCATATACACAGTCATACAAATTCCTCACAAACACATATTCCTACATATATCAGGTACACAATTTGATAAACAAAATGTCTTACCCCTACAAAACCTTCTTGACATACCAGGAATATAACAGGGATCAAATATATGCTGAAAATTGTAAAATACACCGGTTGACCATTGAACATGTTTCACTTTCTGTTACAATAATCTGGAGAACTGGGAAGGCTACTTTTGTCACATGTAAATGGATGGGAGTATATACATGTATATAGGAATTGCATGTCAATAGTTAGAGGTATTAATTGAGTCACTCAGGTCAGCTCACATGCTTTATACTTTCTATATCTTCGTTAGGTTACTCTTTTTCCTTTCTATATTTTCTGTTAGTACCGGTTTGTTTTCATTTATACCTGGCTTTATTGTTGGTGTTTGATTTTCCAGGAATCGCTCCAACCTCTCCGGGTCCGAGATTAACCAATGTAGAGGGACTGTTTCATTGGTTGTAACAAGGCCTGCCTAAAATAGATTTTGTAACGGGAACTACATTTAATTACAGTCATATTTTGCTATATTTTAGCCATGAGTTTCTAATCACATTTGACAAATCAGTTTCTTAAAGGAAAATAGAAAACAAATCTCATGATTTTATTCTACCTTAATTCCCGAGTTCTTAATTTACAACTGTCACTTGATTGGTTAGGTTGTACGTACCTTTAAATCACAACAATATCATACATTTTTATATTTTCAGTTTATTACCTGATGACTCAGTAGCATTTCGACAGTGATATTCTCTTTTCCATTTTTGGCAAAGCCAGGCCAATAATATGAAACCAACTTCTGGTAGTCTAGGAATCCTCTGAAACAGACAAAAATGAAGTTCTACAACAACAACAAAATAATTTAACTTGTATTTAATGGTTTATCCTTAGTATTACCTTGAATTTGAACAACATTTCCTGTGCAAGTTACAAGCTGCTTATCTGGTAATGTGATATCGAATATATGACAAATACAGTTGTTTGGGTGGCCTGCCATCACTGTCAGCAAGCTACAGGCTAGATAACATTACCCTACATATTATGGTACAAAGAGTAATTTCAATATTTTCACTTATTTAGCCCAGACCAGTGATGTTTAATGTGGGCCAATTATTTTAGTGAAACAATCCTGAAAACCATTACTTTTAAAAGACCAAGAATCATTGCTCTGCTAATATGCTGCAAAAAGTATAAGACCAATGTAACCTAGAAAGTAGGTCAAGGCCATTCATTTGAGCATCATTTATAGTCGGAGGCAAAAAGTTGCTAATGTAGGTTTTTTTTCTCTCAAGAAAGTAGATGATGAACAGTTGGATGGGTAATGAACGCTGGCTAACGCTGAACCTTTGGATGCTCAAGTTCATGATTACTATGGCCTTAGACTAGTCAGGTAATTAAAAATTAATACTTGTCAGCAAGCATAGCTGCTACAATGGCGGCAACTCCTTTGGTGCAGGAAAAGACCAGTGTCATTGTGTCGTTTCTCCAACGCTGCTCAGACTCCTGGTCAACATATCCACCCCACATATCCACCACAGGCTTCCCACGGTAGTAAACAGCAAACGATGCTCCCTTCTCACTGCCATCCTCAACCAGCTTTCTGAATATGTACAATTTAGACAGTGATTATTTTCTAAACTAGAAAACAAGGGTTTGGAAATAACTGTGGATTTTCAATAGACAATAAGTCTACAGAACCAAGAAATGTCATGACCCAAGTTGGTTTTCAATAGACAAATTCTGTAATCCAGTATTATCAATATGTAACACACATTGTACAATGTATATGATTAGTGCACATGGTTGATGATATCAAAATGACATATTTAAGAAACCTGAATGTTACAATTTATTTCATCTCTAATTAATTAAGCTCAATCCTGCTCAACTTGTAGCTCAACAGGGTTGAGAGTCGCATCGATGTCTTAACATCCTGGCACTATCTCATCGTCATGTTCCTGATATCAATCCTTATGTTCATCATCCTCACTTATTCAGGAATGTACAAATATTTAAGAAAATGTTTGTAAAACACACATGTACATATATACCCAACCCTTCTTCGGTGGAATTCAGAGATATATCATTCTATGGAAACTGAGATAATACTAAGTTTAACCCAAGTCCCTTAAAAGGATACAGGTAATATAGGTTACAGTGACCTACATTTGATAATTACTTGTGAGGTACTCTTTAGATGACATTGATGTTCATATACACATGAATGGTATAGTGTTTGGGCGAGTGTGTATGTACATGTATACGTAGCGACTGATGTTGCATTTGGTCATGGCCAGTAGTTTTCTTAGCAATGGAGCTACATATGCACACACCAATATTTTGGGTGGATGAGCCTTTACAACAGACATTTATCAGTCAGAATGTTTAAGTCTGGTGTCAGGGCCAGAGGAAACTAGTGATCGGGCTACCAATATTCTTACCCTCTAATCATCCGCGATAAGTAATGCTCATTTCGTGAGGAAAAAATACAGATACAGATACAACATAAAGCTGACATAAAATACCCTTTCCACTATATATTTTAATGATGGATGGGCGTGTAGTCCAAACCAAATGACTATCAACCTTTTTGATGGAGAAGATATTTTTTTAAAGAAGATAGTAAGTTTTTTCAGACAAGGTGCATAATTAACCCGAAAATTAGATTAAACGTTTAATGGTATTGCGCTTACATATGCAGATAATGTTATATACAAGTCCACCAGGATGCTTGGAGGTATAAGGTATTGTTAGCCCAATTGCGAGTTTCCTCTGGCCCGGACACCAGACTTGGACATTCTGACAGATAAACGTCTGTTGGGCCCAGCCCACACCAGACATCTATCTGTCAAAATGTCCAAGTCTGGTGTCAGGGCCAGAGGAAACTCGGGTTAGATATTGGGATGACCATCCTTCCTCAGGGCCTTTACAAATGGAGTAAAGTTATCCATTACCTACAAATTGACAATACAAATAAGGCGATTAACTTTGAAGTTACTGTCATTACCTGAACACATTGGCAACCTCTCTGAAATCAGGGTGAAAATTTCCTTCAACAACAGGTGGCAAAGAGGTCCTAAAATAATTGGGTATCTTATAACAGAGAACTCCCAAGAAAACCAGAATGACAGACTGAATCAGCCAGCCCATCGTCCCCTAAGAAGAGTTTGTCGCCAGCTATCAGAAATCCGATGCAAACTCGCACGATGATAACAATATTGATAACGTTACTTGCTTATATGTACATAGTGTATTGTGCGAGATTATAAAATTCACGAACTGTATCGAACCCACAACAAGCGATCACAGTCAGATTATGATGGTATTCCTCCTCCATGGTAGGCCTACAACACTCCCTTGTTTTGCTTCGGAAGCTAGATACCAATGAATTAGCAGCAGCCTGTTCAGTGTTGTTGTAACTGAGATACCAATTGTATTTTTGCAGAGACGTATAACGTATAACGATCGATATTCGACTCAGATCGACTCTGGTACTTGTCAAGATGTACAATTTGACACAAACATTGCATTATAAACATATTTTCAGCACGGCTAAGATATTCGTTGCGATCTGTAGGTAAAAGTTGTCTCAAATAATCTCTGACTCGACCCAACGAATGATTCTTTCATGTTTACGCGGACTTCCAGTACCAAAACGTTGAAGAGTTCTAACAACGTCACTCGGAACTCCTCGGGTGCTTCCTTCCTCGCAGGGGAGTCACCCGAGGTTTGCCGACTGCTTACGTGCTACTTACTTCCGGTTAACGTAGCAGACAACTGCTGCAATGTAAAATCTAGCATAGGCCAATTTTATTTGACAATTTTGGTGATGTATTAAATGTGAAGATCATCGGTTATAATATTGTAACAAGTAAGTATTAACGAGATATTGATCAAACTGTCATCGTGTTAAAGTGTATTGAACAGGTTCAGATAGTTGTGATACACTCTGCTTGAGCTATTTTCTCAGATTTCAATTTTCATTAAATTAAACTAAAGTCGAATAAAACAATAAGGTTTATGGTAACTTACAAATTACATTTCCCTCCCGTTTCATATAAAGTCCTGTAAATACACGAGTATAGTTTTAGTCTATGACATTTGTCAAGACCTACTCGTGCTAGGGATCATTAAGTGTTTCAAGATTGCTAGAGCTTGAGGGGATACCTACCAATCTTTACCCGATTGACAGTGTGTGTTACCTGGTGAAACTAATATCATTATCAAATACAGAGAGGAACTTATGAAATTTAATATTCAATTCTTAATATGATTTCAATTCACTCTGTTCTCCATTATTGACATTAAGAGAAGAATGAGTTAACATTGATTTTAACAATGCTTTAAGCATTTTTTTGCTAAATTGAAGTTCAATTTCACAAAAGTAAAAACGTGAAATAATATGTAGAATATGTTTTAGACATGTGAATCAATATTCATCAAATCCAGCAATATGTTTTGAACAATGTTTTTATGTTGTGTATATTTACTTCATGTAATGGTAAATGTATGATGGGAGAAAGCTATATGTATGATACGTTGTAACAACTTTTACCCAATCCATTGTTCAATTTTATTTGTCAATAAAATGTGATTAAAGAATATAGACAATGGTATCTACAGAAGAAAAAAAAATGAAAAATTCCGAAACGACTTTTGACATGACTTTCGTCTTGTTACCGAAACGACCTGTTACTGAAACAACCTAACACAAGAGGAAATTTGGACTATATATGTTGTAGATGTTTGCTATCTGTTAAAATGTCTGAAGTCTGGGGTCAAGGGTCAGAGGAAACTGGGGCTAGATTATATAGAACACCTGGGTTTTTGAGACAATGATGATTAGATAGCATTAAGTTAGCATTACTGATTATAATAAGTAAATTGGAACGCCCAAACATGCTTATATTAACTTACATGTACTACTGTTCAAAAACCCACTAAAAGTTACTACAGTCACTCAAAATTTCAACCACCTGATAAGTCATATTCTAAGACGGGTTAGACCCTAATTAAAAATAGAACTTATATATATGTAATTAGATTTGAGTATTTTGAACTTGTTTTTAACTAAGTCAGTAATAAAGCATTAAGGCAAATGTCTTCATAAAAATAAGTCACCAGACTTTAAATTGTAACATGTCAATGTCTTTTTCGACCCAACTGAGTGCTACCAAATGACATATCATCTTAAGTTCATTCACATACCTAGGTAATACCAAGCTTATTTTCTCTTTTACTAGGTATTGAGACGTATACTGACCTCAAATCAAGATAGATGCATGTTGCCTTGCGAAACCAGTTAATCATAGTAAAATCCACTTATATATTTGACCAGATTATAAATAGGAAAACAAAGGCTATGTTATTATGCAATCTTGATCGATAGATGAACTTTAGATGATGTGTCATTTCATAAAATTCTGTGATGTTATAAATGCACTGGATATGTTAAAGTTATGTACATTAAAACTGAAAGTGTTATAATGTTTATAATTTGTATTTATACCAATATCAAATGTTACAAAAGGACACGTTATGTAAAGTTTATGTATTTATTACAGTCATAAGGCCTGTGATTGCTTTTTATACGTATATTATTGAAATCTGATCTGACATTATTAATTAATTTGCATTATTGTAACTGTAACTTGAAAAATATAAGTTTTGTTGTAGTTTTGTTCTGGTCCTGTCCCGATGAGGTCCTTACACCAAAGCTCTGTGTCCCTGTGGCAGAAGATATGCCAGAAGGTGAACAGAGCAGTAGTTTTTGCTGATGATGCAGTTGCTGAGAACCTACATTGGAATGGAGGCTTGGCACTTTTGCTGGAGGCTGGAGCCATCAATGTTAAAGAATTCTCTTCATTTGAGGTGGTTATATGACATCATAAGGAAAGAGTAGTGTGGCCTTTATAGAGCTTAAATCATAATATAAAATATTAACTACATTCTGCCAACTTTTATGCGCCCGTCAAATTTGACGGTAGTATTATGGTATGACGTTGTCCGTCCGTCTGTCCATCCGGCGTAAACTTTTGTTTGTCCGGCAATCTCCTCCTGCATTTTTCAACCAATCTCTTTGAAACTTGGTATACATTATAATCATGATATAAAGTTGTGTCTCCCTTAAAAGAATTTCGATTCAACAATTTTTTCAAAAGTAATTACCCTTTGTTCATTTCAGTATTTGTTTTTTTTGTCCGGAGATCTATACTCCTACATTTCTTGACGGATTTCTTTGAAACTTAGTAGGCTGAATAATCATGATATGTTGTTGTTTTCTTGATGAAATTTCCATGGAGGATATTAAAGGTGCTAGCATTTAAAGCATAAAAATGTGTGTATGTACACTCTATGAACAATTTTTAGGTCACCTGCCCGAAGGGCAAGTGAGCTTATGCCATGGCGCAGCGTCCGTCCGGCGTCCGTCCGGCGTCCGTCTGTTCGTCCATCAACTTTTCCTTTAAAACGCTACTTGTCCTGAACGGCCAAGTAGCTTTGGACTAAATTTAGTCGGGAACATCCTTAGGCCAAGGGGACTCAATTTTGTATAAACGGTGGGTGTGGTCCCCCTGGTAGCTTTGGACTAAATTTAGTCGGGAACATCCTTAGGCCAAGGGGACTCAATTTTGTATAAACGGTGGGTGTGGTCCCCCTGGTAGCTTTGGACTAAATTTAGTCGGGAACATCCTTAGGCCAAGGGGACTCAATTTTGTATAAACGGTGGGTGTGGTCCCCCTGGGGGCAGAGAGGTGGGGCCCAATAGGGGAAATAGAGGTAAAACTTTTAAAATCCTTCTTCTACCATAGGGATTAAGGGAATTTCTCCCAATTTAAGCTGGAGCATCCTTGAACGGTGAGTTTGGACCCCCTGGGGGCAGAGTTGCGGGGCCCAATAGGGAAAATAGAGGTAAAAAACTTTGGAATCCTTTCTCCTACAGTATGAATAAAGGGATTTTATATCCTAATTTGGTCTGGAGCATCTTTGGGCCAAGGGGACTCAATTTTGTATAAAAGTTGCGGGGCCCAATAGGGAAATTAGAGGTTTAAACTTTTTAAATCTTTCTTCTTCTGTACCACTGGAGGGATTTAATGTAATAAGAATAATTTCCCATGATGCCTTATTATCCAGGTGAGCGATACATGCCCTCTGGGCCTCTTGTTAAAATAACACTTTCAGATTGCATCTTTTGAGTCATCAGATCATAGAAAATAGGAATTGTTTAGCAGTTTCACAGTTTGAAAATACTCCATTTTAGGGTCCAAAATCGAGAGTCTCCCTCCAAAATAGGGATAGTTTGTAAAACAAATTAAATCTTGTTCATTAAAAACTGTCTATTAGTATCAATTTGTATTACGCTTTAAGTGATTTCTGCTATGATTGCTGAAGTGATAAATAGCATACTTCATTTCTTTATTATATTTCAATTGTGTAATTTCCTTGATTAAATGATAACAAAAAAAGATGATACAAATCAAGCTTTTAATTAACATTCTAGCAAATCTCTCCATATTTTTGATAATTTAGTTATTTCATACACATACAGTGTTGTGATTTTTTATTTATATTTCAGAGCGTTGATCAAACATGTAAGAAGGCGGTGTTCATTGTGAGTTCACTGCTACAGGAAGTCACTAGCCGGGTCATTCAGAACATTATTGAGGCCAGCAAGCTCCAATATGTGGTGGTTATCACTACTGTGAGTCCGTGTGTCCACCTATTTAGTCGGACTGGGACTTTTGATGGAGATGAAAATCTGGTCTTTGAACGATTTGAAGAGAGCGTACTGGAGTGGATGGGAAATATGGTATTAAACATTTAATCAAAAGTAATTTTCAAACTAGCAGAGCCATTAATAAGGAGAAAGGAACGTGTATTGAAATATTATCATAGCAAAACAAACATATTTGCAAAATTCCTGTCAAGGTCATCAGGTCGAGTGTGTTGAATAAATAATAAATCAATGAATTAATAAATTGAAACATTTTTTTACATAACTGCAACCATTATATACTTTGAGTGATACTATCTGCATTGCGCTGTACCTTGTTGGGGGTAATGGCTATGGAATATATTTAAAAAAAAATGATCTTGACTCTTTTTGAAGGTCAAGTGTCATACATGTATGTAATCTACGTACCAAAAACTTCAAATATCTTCTCCTTCAGAAACCTGATGTTCAGAGTCACCATATTTGTGCTGTTGTTTGCTTGGGAAAACTAAGGTCTAATGTTCAAATAAATGACTTACACAATGTCAGATAAAATGCATCTTTTCATCCTGAAGTTATATATCTTACTCTGTTGTATTACATCCTGAAGTTATATATCTTACTCTGTTGTACTACTGTAAACAGAACTACACAGCAGAAGTAAGCTATGTGCCCCTGTTTGCCAGCTGCCTGACTCCTGGCCTATTTGTGACGCCCTCCTTTAGCAGGTTGTTCCCTCTGATGTCTTCAGATCTTCCTCGGCTGTCACTGCAGTACAAGTCTGTGCGGGTAAGTACCATTTCATATGTCTACTGTTGCTCAATTGATCTGCATACAGGCTGTTGTTACATGCTGCACTTTGTTTATTTATGAATATAATATAAAACACTCTCCACACATTTGCATAAATAACAGCCAAATCATCCTCATTTGTATCAGTCACTAAATTTGTAAATTCATGAATGAATTAAAAGTACTGGTTTTCAATGGTTCAACAAGATGGTGCTAGGCTATAGGTATAATTATGAATCAAAGCTATACTGTTCTCTGTTAAGTTAAATTACAGTGACATATAACATACCTTTTATTCTACATTTTATTTCCACCATAAAACCTTATACTTTTTATGTTTCAAGGGAGACAATAAGAACTTTTCCAATTTGAAAGATGTTGAAGCAGCTCACCTGCCTAAGTCATTACAAGTTATGTACAAGGTAGGTTTTTGTCTCTACATCAGAATAACACAGGAATGATACATTGTACAATCTTAATGATTGAACGAGTGTAATGAGAACTACAGTGCAAACATGTCAAATTAACTGCAAAAAAATCTATATTGTAGTTGTATATGTACCATGTCCATGTACAATATTAATTACAAATAGTTTACTTGAAAAATCTGTATTAGATACATGGATGAAAAGTGAATGGATATCAATTAATCTGCACAGAAAACCTCATAATGTTATCAGTTTAAGTGAAGCCAATTAGGAGAATTTGATTGTTTAGCCTCTGTGTTTGTGTGTATACGGTAGATGCTGGTTGGCAGTATAGACAGTATGCTGGGTGAGCTAAATGTCCAAGAGGACTGCTTTTTTGTCGGTCAGACCAGTAAGATTTTGGCGACAGAATTGGCTAGCTATCCTCCAGCAAAACTCAGACGCAAGGTATGGACATGATATCCGTGACATGAAGCATTTTAATAATAATAAAAATGAATTGTTCTAGATTTATGTAAAAACATCAAATATTGAAAAGTTTAGAAATCGACCGCATCAAATAGACATCCTCAAGTCTTGAGTGACTAATGGGTTCTTAACTTTGAAGACAAAAAGTGTTTAATCCCCTTAACACTGCAAGTAACATTTATGATGTGCAGAATTTTTATTTTTAAAAATCTATCAAAGAAAAACTGATTACACTGTACATAGTCAGTAAATCAACACACATGACCCATGTGTACTTGTGTGGTAGTTAGTAATTATTTCATGCATGCACAAGTTAAAAATTTCCTTTATTGACTTTTGCATCCTGAAAGTTAAGGACTTTTTCAAAAATGGAGCCTGAACATGTAACGTTCCTTCATAAACAATAATAAAACATTAAACGTGCAGAAATATTGGTTTTATGCTTGATTTGGTAGAAATAACTAGCTACAATGATTTATATGTAAAGATACATACAATGTAAGTAGATTATCTCAAATGAGTCTCTTAATAACATTTGGATTTAAAAGTTGGTTTGAATGGAAACAAGTATCGGATTCAATTTATTACTTACTACATTGGTAATCAAAATCAGAATTTAAAAATTAGTGAAGTAACATCAGAGTTTAAAATTTAAATTGACTTCAAAAACCTCAAAGTAGCGCATACACTACCATTGTTGCTATTACTCTGAATCACCAATGTTACACATGTAGCATGGTTCTTTGTGACATAAAAATGTATTGTATTACGTTTGTTACTATACATATAACTGTGATTGTGTTAATCATTACTCCACATATGTATATTCATTTTACTTGTTTTAGAATGATGAATTCATTTGACTTTTTCAGTCTGCACAAACCAAGGTTTCTTTGCTGTTGATTGATCGTCATCTTGATTTGATGACGCCATGTCAACACCAACCCGAGGTCCTGATGGACAAAGTAACCAGCACGTTGTCACGGTTACCGGGCCACCATAATGATGTCTGTGTGGACATGACACCTTTGTGTCATGTCACTAGGTAGGTTTTCAGCCTTTCACAGAAATCAAGTGGCATTATCATTCTTCTGTGATCACACTCCTACATCACCATTAGGTAGATGTATCTGGGCAGACCTGCAGTTTTGTATGCTTAATCTTTTTCTTTTCTTATACAATGTACTTAATAAACAACAGTTTTCTACTATTTCACCCTAAATTAAGTTATAGTGTATTATAAAATTATAAATAAAACATGAGCATGATGATATTTATTCTTTTTCAAGATTTAATGCTTTTTGATTGATAATCAAATTCCTTCTTTTATGAAATCTGTTGTCAGCAGTGCATGATAGAATCATTATATGACAGACTTGATTGACTTCTATGGTTTGATAATAAAAATTCAGCCATCAAAATAAATTAACAAAAAGAAGGAAAATACACTTTGTTCAGACTGACAGGCTCATTTACATTTTCTTTATTGTAGTGAATCTAAGGAAGTGATAGCCCCTGGAAGTTTGGCAGGATGTAAAGGGCAGATAACTCAAGCACATCTTTTGCCTCTTCTCAACTCTAAAGTCAAGGTATCAAGTAAACCACATAGGCATATTATTATTTTTACCTCTATTAAGCAGCACAAAGGGCCCAGTCCATATGAAGCTATCAAAAAGGGGACTGGGTTCATCAAATCTTAAATCATTGTACCACACTGCTTCTGATTCATATACGTTTGTGGGGGAAAAATCCCGGGGCTTTTATTAGACCCTTTAGAGAATATTTTTTTGACCCCCCAAAATCAGCTTTGACACTTTGGTATGAATGGACATGTCTAGCTGACGTGCACATGTTTGACCATAATTTTAAGTAAAATATTATTTGACTTGTTATAAGGGTCAACTGAATAAAAATCTCATTTGTAAAACTTATTTAATAAAAAGGTGTACTTTATATTTGACATGGAATTTTCACTAGTAAAGAATAGACTATTAGGCTACATTTCATATCAATAAAATGTGTAAAAATGGACAAATTGGTATTTTTTTGGATTGAATCTTTACATGATTTCACCAGGAAAACATGTTTATTTCGGTTAAATGGAAGGAAAAAGATTTAAATGTAGAAAAGTATGATCATTATATGTATGTTGATAAATGAATTGAGCTGACTTCCAACAGGAGGGGCTAATGGAGGTCAATAGATCACTTGTAGAATCTGCCTCTACAGAAAAGCTACCCCTCAAATTATCAGGAAAACCTGGCCGTGTCACAGCAGAACAACTGGATAATACCCTTCAGCTGTTTAAGTAAGTTTATCTCATATCATCAAAGTTTTATTCCATAACAAGCACATTATATAAGCTGATTATTTTGATACAAAAACTGAAATCTTTGTAATTCCATATATATTGCCCACATATCCTGTTTGACACATATATATAATATCGTTGTATGTAATGCAGCAAAGATGTTAAGTTTTAATTGCATTAGAATTAAGTAAAGCTTTTTCGTCCCGAAAAAGATTGTAATCAAAATGTTTGAATACAATTTCTAAATAAACTTGTTTCTTATCATGCAGAGGAAACTATAAAGCAATCTCAAATCATCTAGAAACAGTTCAGGTTGCCATGGCTACGTGTCAATGTTTGAAGAGTTCTCGAAATAAGGAGTTGGATCTACTGGGGTCATCCGAGAAGCTGATGATACAGAGTGTGGGGAGTGAGGAGGGTCAAGGACCATTGTCTGTCCTACTGAGTAGTCTGGAGACCACACAGGACAAGTCACCAGAGGAACTGTAGGTCACATTTAATATTGTTTACAATACATGGAAGTGTAACTTACAGTAGGCACATTATCTAAGGTCCCTACCTACAGCTGACTGGCATTGGCTCTCCTCCCTCTATATTTTATATTTGAGGTTCTGATTCTATTGCGCAAATAAAGTATATGTGAATGTTAATAATATGTTTTAATACCATACTCACAAATTGATATGTTATACAAATTTAAAATGGTTAGTCACTAGTCAGCTGATCTATGCAATGGATTTTAAAAATAGGCTAAAGAATAAACGGTAATGTTCAAATTTCATTCATGCCTGACTTTTAACAGTCAAAATATCATTTCTAAAAAAAAAGTGTTATGCCTGTTCTCATACGATGATAGATGCACTTACTTTTTTTTATTGAAATGATAATGTATATAACCTGAGCTTGTTGTATCTATTACTGTTGCACAGGTGCCAGTCCCTGGATAGTGTTTTGACACAGGTTGTGTATGTCTACTCTCTATTGGAGGAAGATGCTCACTACAGTGATATGGAGCATGCTATCAAGGTAAAAAGATATTGGGGACTCTAAGTGGAAGTCAACAGATTCTGTTACCTACAAATATAAAGCTTAACCACTAGTAATGAGATTTCTAATTAGTCCCCCACCAGGAACCCGCGGGGGCTATAGGTTTGCACTCCGTCCTGCCGTCCTTCATTCCGTCCGAGAAGTTTGTCCAGGATATATCTTCTCTACTCTTTCACCTGGAGCAACCAGATTTGGTGTACACTACAAGGACATCTTGGGATGGCCGAGTACAGAGTGCAAGAAGAAGGTCACTATGACCTGTCCTATGCCTTGACCTTTGACCTTAACTTTCGAAAAAGTTTGTCGAGGGCATATCTTCTATACTATTTCACCTAGAGTAACCAGATTTGGTGTGCAAAAACATCTTGGGATGGTAGAGTGCCAAAAGTAGGTCACTGTGACAAACAACCTGACCTTTGACCTTTACTTTTGAAAATGTTTGTCTGGGGCTTATCTTCTATACTATTTCACCTGGGGTAACCAGATTTTGTGTACAAGGGCATCTTTGGATGGAAGAGTGCAAGAATTAGATCACTGTGACCTATGACTTGACCTTCGTCCTTTACTTCTTAAAATGTTTGTCTGGGCATATCATTTATACCATTTTACCTGGAGTATCCATATTTGGTGTCCATGGACATCTTGGGATGGAAGAGTGCAAGAAGAAGGTCCCTATGACATGAACTTTGACCTTTACTTCTGAAAATGTTTGTCAGGGGCATATCTTCTATACTATTTCACCTGGAGTAACCAGATTTGGTGTACAAAGGACATTTTGGGATGGCGGAGTGCAAGAAGTAGGTCACTATGACCTCACTGTGACCTATGCTTCCTCACATAAATGTACTGTTTGTTTATTATAATAATCATTACCGGTGGGGGACTATGAATTGCCTTGCAATACTTTGCCTTGTTACTTTGTGTAATTGTTTTTTCTTTTTACAATTTACTGTACATGCTATAACTCTTGTCCTATTAATAGGAGTTACTGGTGAAGAGTATAGTGAAGGGAAAGGATTATCTACCCAAAATGACGAAGACCTTGGGTAAGTGATAAACATTCTACAGGTTGAAAATATTTGATTTGTATTCAAATAAGTAGAGTTTACTTTGTAATCTTCAACACTCGTATCAATTAAACATCTTAATCTATTTGTCAGTTTTAAGGTAGATATGTTGATTTACAAATAATGGAATATTTCCATTCATTCCAAATGTTGAAAGACTCTTCAGTTTATACAAAAACCTCCCTCAGTATCAGCTATATGTTTATTGAATGACTTGTTTGGCCAGTGGGAGACCTAGTGACAGAGGAGATAGTATCTGCCATCCTAGATGACATGTTTGGTAAGCTAAAGGCAGTGAGCTCAGCCAGACAACATTTAAAACATCTATGGTAAGTGTATCTATAATAACCGATTTAAAATATTTCCTTTCCTTAGCAACAACATAACTACATCATTGAGTTGGTTACCCTTGTATATTGACTTCAACAATGTTCGATGGATTTGAATGCACCTGAAACAGTGTCACATTTCTGGCTCCAACATGTTCAGGGATACATTACTGTCATTTCCAGCTGAATTGGTAGGTCTTCCATTGGTTACTTGTTACGTGAGCATATTCTTTTTGCATGACAATAATTTTTGACATAAAATGTACTTTCTATTTTTACTATGTGTAATAGTTATTCTAACTCTGTATAAATGATCCTTTTATGGTCCTGAATAGGTTTTGTTTTTGGGTTGATTTAGAAATCCCAAGATGACCACTCCTGTATCTCTTTCATAATCTATGAGGCCAGTAGAAGCTTACTATATTTTAATCAGAACCAGGTTCTAATTAAAAAAAAAAAAATTGCCACTCTGTCCCTTAGATTAGCTGAGACATTTCCGACAAAGTCCCAATTTAACGAGATACATGTAAATTGTAACCTTTCATTCCCCTCTGACCAAGTGATGTTATTGTGGATTCTTTTGGGTAATAAAAAATCTGAGATGGCCATCATGATCTCCTGTAATTTAAACATTACAACGTGTTGCCAAGCTACAGGTGATTGCTACAGGTCTGATGGACCTCATTTTTAGTATTATTACCTTTCTTTGAGTTGAGATTTTTAAACTTAGTCTTATACCCTCTGTTTTTGATTACTTGCCTGTGAGTATGTCAAAATTTAACAGACAATCCTTGGTCCAAAGTGGAATTCTTTTACGATTCTCATGAATTTACCTATTGTTTGTTCCTATTTGCAGTTGTATAGTTGATCCTAGCACAACTCTCAGTCCTGCGAAGGGCAACCCATTGTTAAAACAGCTGATGGATTTGACGTTTGACAGTACTAAAGGAGACATTCAAGATATTGAATATATATCAAGTGGATTTACAGATCTTTTAAAATCTGGATTAAGGTAAGAATTTAATATCAAAACCCTAGCAGAAACAAAACAAAACAAATACTTATTAAAGTGCTTTAAACTTACATTTTAATAATAAGTTAGAATTTTTTTAATTCATGACATGAATAAAAATTATTAAAACATAGATACATGCATTTTGCAATGCTCTGGTCTCACATTTTGTATGATGTGTGATAATATATATTAGCTAGGGATAAGATTGTTTACTTCTGTGTAATCAGAAAGTGGTGTATACTTGGTTTATGTCTTCGGTTCCATATGGTACATGCAACTGTTTCCGCAGTAAAATACCATGAAAATGGCTGGACCGAAACATGTTCATTTAAATGTTATCTGGTATAAACTCTTTAGAACATAGGCAAAGCCTTAAAACTATTCTGGTCAGCTTGATTTCAGACTCTTTAGAACGGTAGCAAAACCAAAACCTTGCAACAACAAGAAGCATAGCTGTTTCTCCAGTAAAGATAGGAAAATAGAGGAACCCTAACATTTTCGTATATGTTTATTTTTGTAATTTTGCTATTAGACTATTGAGAATGGTGGAAATGCCTAAAACTAATCTGCTAATCTCTTATGAACTCTTTAGAACGGTAGCAAAACATAAACCTTATCTGGTAATCTTGATTTCAGACTCTTCAGAACAGTGGCAAAGCCCAAACCTAGTGACAACAAGGTGCTGATTGTGTTTGTGGTTGGAGGTATCACAGCAACAGAGGCAAAACTGATCAAGGATGCCGTCACTTCTCATCATAGTGATACACAGGTAAAAGCTTATTAGTTTTGAAAGATGTTGTTACAGGGATTTTGCTGCACTAGACAATACCATATATTTCTGTAAATGTTAAAGTAATGCAGTTTGCTTCAAGTCTTGATATTATTTTGGTTGTGTTGTGTTAATTGATGTTTCAATTTCATAAGTTTAAGGTAAATGAATGGCTGTAATCTCATCTTTATCTGTAAGAGATGTTTGTTATTGTACATGTATCAGTTTGATGATCGCTTATTTTGCTATTAACTCATTCACCCCTTAAGACACATTTGAACTCTATCAATTCAAAGGTTGGAGTAGCTCATTGTGAAATTTTAGGGGTGAATGAGTTTTAACACCAACCATAAATGCCCGGTCTAGTTATTTTGTTTTATAAAAAAATCTACACAAAAAAATCTATTATATGTGGGATGTTTTTGCATTTTAGTTGAGAAATTAAAAAACGAAATTATAGACTTGAAGTCGACTTTTTTCCCCTATTTGAAAAAATAATGAAGGCAAAATACAATCACAATTTTAAGTTCACCTACTGATTTTGAAGATTTTTTATTACCTGATAAATGATATAAGATATTTTTAGTGTCAAAAATTAAATAAAAAGAAACTACATGTACATGTCATAAGCCACGCTATTGTTGTTGACTCGTTATCTGTTTGTTGACATTATTTTAATTCACTTCTTACAGGTGATAGTAGGTAGTACACAACTCTCCCAACCTGAAGACATTGTGGAGGCACTTTTATGTCAAGACAACTTGAACCTTGACTGATAAAAATCTGGTGCTTTAGGATATTTTCAACGAGTTTAGTGCAATAGAGGTAGATGAGTTCATATCTGGTATTTATTAACTGTGGAAGAAAATTCAAATTCTACCCCAAGGAAACAAACGATCTCTGATATACTGTATATTCAAATAATGGAAATTTAATTTAGACATGTTTCACTTGAAAAATGTAAAACTATTTACATTATTTTTGTATTGGTCGTTGTATTCGCGATTCCACTATGCATGGATCGTTTCATTCATGTGAGGGAACTGTTAGTTAAAGATAACGATATTGTTAATGTGTGCTATTCAAAACATTTATGAGGTATTTGGCAAATTTGTCCATGAAAGAAAAGATGTTACAAGAGCTTTGGTAAATCTTAACAAATAATGGTATAACGGGATTTTTGTGATGTACAAGTTGAATGTGTTTATTATTGAATCAGATACGTAATTTATGATGAACGCATTGTTATAATGAAATGGTAAGGACAGTCTATACAACTTGGTGCCTATAAACAATCGATTTTTGAGAGAAAGCAAGTCGAAAAGATACATATATAAATACAATCATGTTAAACTGTCAAAAAATAAATTTTGAAAAAATAAGATTTCTTTGTCTTATTGTTATACAGGGTGATACTCGATTCATGTTTAACAAACAGGAAGGGACTGCTTAGGAAAGCTTTGAAGTTTGATTTTTCTGTGCAACAAACTAAATTTAAGTAAAAAAAGCAAGCCATAAAGAATTCTGCTGATTAGAAAAGTCGAAAAGGTAGACCTCTTGTGTTAGAACAAAGACAGTGAAATCTCAACCTGTTGGTAAGATTTTCGAAGTTTTGCCCGAGGCTTTGTCGTTTAAGAAACTTGAAAAATCTCATCCGGAGTGTTGAGACTTGTTTGTCTAATCCGGAGTGTTGAGATTTCTTTGTCTACCCGACACTGAAATTCTTTATTTATATTCCTTCTGTAAAAATAAGTTGTAACGTGTAAGAAATATCAATTTAAGATGCAACTCTGATTACATGCATAAAGTGATGACGCTATGGTGACATTTTCAGAATGATTGCGTGTGTGAGCTGTCTTTTCTTACGACAGGTTTATCTGTCATTTGAAAATAAACCACTTTAATGCCACTGTTAAGTGTGAAAGAAGGATCGAGTCTCCTCTCACAAATATGGAGATTTGGCAAGACTTTGCAATCTATGCTGATTTAAACTGACCTAACAGACTCCAGATTGTCTTAATATACACGAACTTATACCTATGAATCGCTACAATGTATAAACAGGCAATGCAATTCTTGCTTTTATATTTAAAATATATCCACCAAAATGTTTTAAACATAACATTTTCTGGTCATCATCATTTCTTGTTTACATTTGAGACTTTAATTTCTGGTCACGCCTCTCTGATTTCTTCCCCGAGAAGCCAGTAGGTGATCATAGTTCCTTTACCCTGAAATAGACACGACATTAACATTAACATACACACAATGTACATTATGTAGACAAATGTTTTTAATAGGAATTTTGAATATTAAGAAAGCGGGTTATAATTTATTCGGAATGAAAATTGGTTAGGAAAAAAAAAAAAAATTGAAAATTCTATTGTTTCAATTATTTCCAGATTAACTTTGTTATCTGTGGTATGCTTTGTTGGTTATTGTAACGGATGCTAGTGATGAATTTCATGACTGTTTTTATTTACCTTGACGCTGATTTCACCTCTCGATTCTATCAGAAAGTTGCCAAAAATATCCAACATATCTTTCGTATCTCTACTCATATGGATCTTCATCGCTGCAAATATAGGATTAGGGATACTGTTTTAAGAAAAATGAGCTTAAAACAAGCAAATGAGTAAACAATTGTCTGATATACGTTATAAATCAGACCAGTCGTTGCAATGAAAATGCAAGCAATTTTTGACAATTGTTTTCAAAGAATTGAAAAAAAAAAATAACGAATTATCATTTATTTCTTTTATGTATCAAAGTATTCATAGATGAAACAATATATTAATGCCCCATGAAAAAAAGAATAAACCAAGATTGGAATACTGGTAAATAAATAAAAAAACAACACAATTAAATTTGCTGCTTCAACATTAAAGGCATATTTTTTTCATTGTTGAAGATGTTGCTGTAAGTGACTTTTCATACCTGTCTTTTTAGATCACCTGAGCTAAAGTGACCTATCGCTATCTGCTTCGTCCGTCGTCCGTTAACATTTTACATTTTCAACTTAAGCTGAAATACTGTTATAGGGATTTCATTGATACTTCATGGGAATGTACTTACTGACAACTCCCTGACCAAGTATTGTTATCTTTCGGGTCGATCAGAAATCCAATATGGCCGCCAAGACCGCCATTTTGAAAAACTATTTCAAACTTAAAGTCAAGTTCTACTGGGCTGATTTAACTGAAACTTGGTAGGAATGATCAACTCATGGTCCTGACAAAGTGTTGTAATTTTTCGAGTCGATCAGAAATCAAATGTGGCCGTCACGGCCGCCATTTTTTTTATTTTTTTATTTCAAACTTAAAGTCAAGTTCTTCTGTGCCGATTTCACTGAAACTTGGTAGGAATGACCAACTCGTGGTCCTGACAAATTAAAGTGTTGTTATTTTTCGGGTCGATCAGAAATCCAATATGGCCGCCGTGGCTGCCCTTTTGGAAAAAAACTATTTAAAACTTAAAAATCAAGTTCTAATAGGCCGTATTAACTGAAACTCGGTCTCGGAATGACCAACTCATTGTCCTGACAAACTTAACTTTAAAGTTATACTTAACTCTTTTATAATCAAATTTTGGTAGGGATGATTGACATCATTATCTCCACTTAATATTTAAACAACAAAAAATAATACTGTAGGACTCAGGTGACCGTTAAGGCCCATGGGCCTCTTG
Source organism: Mizuhopecten yessoensis (assembly GCF_002113885.1). Lineage (NCBI taxonomy): Eukaryota > Metazoa > Mollusca > Bivalvia > Pectinida > Pectinidae > Mizuhopecten > Mizuhopecten yessoensis. The sequence goes on along the minus strand of NW_018404269.1, from coordinate 405,632 downwards.
CTTAAAAGATTCAACACATGTGTCATGGTAGTTTTTCTTACCCTCGCCATTTGACTCCATTCTGGATGCTGTGTTGACAGTATCGCCAAATAAACAGTAGCGAGGCATCTTTCTCCCCACGACCCCAGCGCAAACAGAGCCTATGAACACAAGTTGAACGATAGACTGGAATTAAGTCTGCGATAAATTACGCAATAGCTATCATATAAACTTCGTTTGTAGTCAAGTGTTTCCGAATTGTATATGATTTTGTCTTGTTCGTTTTAATAAATTTCGACGTTGGACAATACACCAAGAGAGTTTGAAAGAACTACTTTTGGTGGTCTAAATAAAAAAAATGTTTTTAATGATCACACACAATAGACTTAACTTAGAAGTTAACAATTACAAAATTGCACTGAAATATTGTTAACAACACATACAGTACAGTTACATACTATCAGAATAAACGTCATTGTCTTGTTACCAGAGTGAATGCCGATCCTTGCCCTGAGTATGGCGTCAGGTTTGTGTCTTATTTTGAACTTGGACACGTTTTCCAGAATACCGAGCGACATACGTGCAATCTGACGAACGTGTTCCGACCCGTTTCGGACGGGAAGTCCGGATACCACCATATATGCATCTCCGATAGTCTCCACCTAAACATAATTTAAAATTTGAGGGTACGCACACACCTCGGAATCAGTGATAATAGACCAAAAACACACCCAAAAAACTAGGAAGTTTCTGATTTGAGCTACTGCTACTAATACAAGATATAACGATTCCAAGACCTGTCATTTTATGAGAGAAAGCGACATTGTAAGAGATCAGGAAATGTTATTCCTTTTCCGACACACTTTTCGCTACTGTTAAGCCACATATGCTGATAATTATATGAATTAAGATTGCAAAAAGCAACGACGTCTACACATGAGGCAACAATAAATTGTATCCACTCGATGTAGCCTAACTCTTGGGACGAGCTTAAAATTTAGACTAAGGATGAATGTAGACATGTAACGGGCAAAAGTTTGAACGGATGACCAGACATCGATAACTATTGAAGGTCACCCTGTATTGGAATTCTTATTTGATAACCAACACATTGTTGGCATACGGTTCTGGAGAATATTGATTGTATATAGCTTTTAAGATATTACACATCGTCCCTTGTTGGTTTTTTACATGTACACTATTTGACCTATTGTTTCCTTGCGCTTATGGTACCTACTTTATACACGTCATAATTTTCTAAAATGCTATCAAAGCATGTGTACAAGTCGTTGAGGAGGTCCACAACCTGTAGAAAGAAAGTAAATGGTACTCTTACATAAATACAAGATCACGAATGCATCCAGAGATAAATTCATGCAAGAAAAGAATATAGTGATAGCAATAAAATTCTGTTATTTTAAGTATTGGTTTAAGACACCTTTAAGGTATGTTTATAGCAGTAATTGATGGAGAGTTACTTGCACTATCAGAATCTGATTGATAAATACCGTCGGCTCTAAGACTCGTTATATATTTCATTATAGAAGCAGATATTTATTTACAGTTTCAATTGTTTGTATTTTTTGTGTTCACATATTCAAAGGCAAATTCGTTGTATTTTAGTAAATATAGAATAAACCTGTGGCGGAAAGGATACCTTACACATGTTTTTTTGTTGTTTTACCTGCATTGGCAAACTAGAGGCAGAAATGTTGGTAAAACCCACAATATCGCTGAAATATATGGTTACTGACTCGAAGGACTCCGGGTCTACACTCAGTCCATTCTTAAGCTGGTCGGCTACACTTCTGTTAAGTAGAAAGAATCATTCTAAGTTTACTGTCACTTTATATTCTTTTTCTCTATTATAAGGTATGCGGAAAAGGATTACGGAAATGATCAAGTTATATGTATGTCGATATTAAACGGTCGATTAGATAATGTATATATGATCAAGAGTCTGTTTTATGTAATATGATTTCAAATACGTATTATATACACAAGTACCTTGGCAAGACCTCATAAAGCAATTCTTCCGACTTCCGCTTCTCGTCCAAGAAGGCTCGAGTCCTTTCCTCTACCAGGTCCTCCAGGTTGTTTGCGTACTGCTCCATCCTCTTAAGTAAGGAGTCCAGGATGTTATGACCCGCTGTTACTCTGATAGATAATGACAAGACGCATACAGGGAAACGCGCCAGCAGAAAAAGACCCACCGTATTACCGATTTATTGGAAATGAAGTTAATCACATGTAAATACTGGTATTTAGACATTTATTAACCTGATACAGAAGTGATAAAGGTGGGAATGATCCAGTTTTTTCACAATATTAACACTTAGAACAAAACCTATTGGAGAGTTTATTTGCTGTGAAATATATATAAAATTTATATTTAAAGAACTTGTGATTGAAATAAAAATGATGCAAATCCAACTTCAAAAAGATTTTTTTACAAACCCAGAAATTTTCCGAATTGTGCGTATCAGTGTATGAAAACTAGGTCGAAGTTTTGGATCTTCGTTCCAACACTCTTTCATCACGTTCACCAGGTCGCTCTTTTCACTTGTCTGTGGCAATATGGGCCGGAATGGAGGGTCAAGGCCACGTTTGATCTTGTGAAGTACATCTAAAACGAAAATCGTGAACTAACACAAATTGCTATTTCGAGAAAAGGTATCCATGACTGCAAAAATAGCAAATATATATAGCAAATGTTTGTTCTTAATTATAACGTTATTGTCAAATGATATCGAAATCACCTACCTGCTATTGTGATGTGTTCCAATTCATCTTCGTAAGGTTCAAGTCTGGTTAATATTTCAAATAGAATGATTCCAAAGCTGTAAACATCTCCGCTATGGGAAGCCGTTCTGTTGGGAAATAGTCTAAGCTGTTCTGGGGCTACCCAAATCTGTGCTGTAACAGTATTGCTTCATACAGTGTGTACTACAAACATGATAGCACAGGTGTAATGATAATGCCTACTCCATTTCTTATTCAAACTCATTGAAAATTTTAGAAAACCACTTATTGCACAAACTGTTTTAAGGTTCCCTGTAATAGGGCTAAAAGTTAACTTTACATTAAGCTTTTGGACTGGGATTTATCAGTTTGGTACGAGTAATATTTGAACCAAAAGAGTAATTAGGAACTTGCCAATAAGTTTTCAAGTATTGCTTGTGTTAAAAAAGACCCTTAGCATTTATTTAAAAATGCTTCCAAAACAAAACCCCAACACATTTTGGAACTTTTCACAGTTGAAACAACAGAGGTCTGTGTGATTTAACAGAGGGGGGAAAAGTCAATGGGACCAGACTGGGCTTCAAACCCTAGTCCTAGTTGCGTGATTATCCGTTATTCCTGTGGCCTATTCCTGCCAGAGTCGTATCCCAACCGAAGTTAAATGTTAATCAGTCAAACTAAGAACAAATACTAGAGTGAAATTAGCGTTTTGCCTGCTTTGGGTCAGGGATCCTTAAGCTGCACACTGAAGATTGTTTATACTGAATACCTCTGAGTTGATGATTGTCTATGGGTTTATGCTCGAGTCGACGTATGCGTGTCAGGCCGAAGTCTGTGATCTTGAGAACAAACCGTCCATCTATCACACAATTGGAGCTGTTGAGATTACCATGTACCTCGATTGGGGAAGCATGAAGATAGGCCATGCCCTTGTTAGAATATAAAATGAAAACTAATATGAAGCGGTTGTCATAGTGCCGGATATCAATATCAAGTCGAAAAATCATATTGGCAGGACATAAACCAAAATAGGGATACTATTAGCACTATTAGATAGACGTCACGGTCATCTTGACACTAAGTGATCATGACAAAGAGTTTTCTATTAAGGACAATTGCATATTAAAATTGATACCATGTTTGCTGTTATGTAAACTTTGCTTACAATTTTCGATTGCAAATGCTATAAAAATTGTAGTATAACCATTAACGCGATATTATAATGCTTGTAGATGTGCTTTTAGGAGCGGTATATATTACACCATATTTACTTATCTTGTTATGATTTCGTTTGTCCTCGATATACAATAGTAAGTCAATATTTAAGTGTCTTACTTGTACAAGGTCGGTGAGAAGGGCATTCTTGAAGTCTATGTCTAGTTGTATGGAGTCATTCTCTAAAATATCCTAAAATATTAAGAGAATATAACTTTACATGAGTAAATATTTGTGAATGACGAGCAGGTAAAAAAGACATCAAATGGTCGAACGATTTAAACATTATATATTATCAATTCATGAAAATAACGTACCATAGATATAGAATCTCAAATATCAATATTAACAGTTTTATTGAACTTCTATCACTGTATGTTAGTTACTCGGAGGAGATTTACTAACCTGGAGACTACCACGAGGGCAGTACTCTGTCACGAGGGTCACGTGAGAAGGCTCTATAGCCAAGCCAACCAATCGTGTTAGGTTAGGACAGGCAATATCCCTCATCTGTAATGAACAATATAAGGGGACGTTAAAGTGAGACAAGTTAACATTTTCGCTCATTTCTACTCAGAAGATCCGTACATTTTTGTTTTTAATCTACTGATTTTCAATCCGTACATTATGTTTGTAAGTATAAAGATTAATACATATTTTTAAGCTCGATATTTTTTTCTTCTAATATGTGACGATTAATGTTTCTGCAAATACCAACACCCGTGTAGTTTGCATTTCAGCTGTAGCAAACTGCACACACAATTTTGTCTTGTTTACGTACTAATATAACATCTATCTTAAACACGTACCTGTTTCATTTCCATAAGGCTTACTCGATCAACATTGAACTGCTTTATTTTGAACTTTTTGATGGCAACAGTGGCACCCTTCAGAATAAAGGAAATCATATGAAAGTAGCAAATGCAACTATGAAACTAATGATTACAAAATAAAACTAGAATGCAGTTGCATCAATTCAAAATACTGTAATGAGCCAAATATAATTTTGTATTAGTGCTGCTAGAAACACAGTCTAAGAAATATTATTAAGCATAAACACGATTGTCTACTCTGCAAATGTTTCATATATGTGCATAGAAGGAACACTAAGGAATAGTGAACGTTAATATTGCGGAGTTTAGAACAAAGCCAGTATTTTTTATTATGCGAATATATTTTAGCTATTTCTATCCCTAAATAAGTGCCATTAGAATAATAGAATAACAGAAACATATAATTCCTGCAATCATTATCTGGACAGTATATTATACGTGATGACACTGTGTATACATTTTGAAGGTTAAACTTAATCGATACACATGTTGTAAGGATATGTGTACTGCTAACGAAATTTACAAAACAATAAATCAATTCAAGAACACTAAAGAGATGATCATTTACTTTATAAATAGCTGTAGTGGTAAACATCTGTGCTGTGTCTTCTTTCGATTTACTTTCACCACCCAGCGACTGAAAATTGGAAATCTTATAATTCAGATCTTTATGACATATCATATATTAGAAACATTCATTTACTAAAACATTAAATAAAAACTACACTGAAAATAAATACGTCGGCTTTAGTGTGTTATTGCTCCAGATACCGTTTTCAAAGGAAAAGAGTTTACTATATGCAGGTTCTCCACGAGTTTTTGCTTGAATTGTTTCATATACTGTACGCTTAATAATATTTTAACCTATAGACGGGTGTCCGCTGATTTTCCACAATATTTCACCTTTTCACAATATACAGTTTTATCATTTTTCTAGTTTAAACTTGAACTGTAAGCCAAAGGCTAACTAATACCCCCGCTCCTATAAAAACCAGAACTGTGCGCTAAAGGCTTATTTATGCAAAGAAATATAGTCTCCCACCAGTAATGAGTTATGGTGATCACTATCACACATTTTTTTTTTTTTATATATATATTGTATTTCGCACAAAGGGGCATAACTCCATCAAAAAGGGTCGAAATCCCAACTAAAATGCCAGTGCGCAACAACATAAAATACCGATCATTCATGCAAAGTTTCAATGAAATTCACCTGTTAATTAAGGAGGAGTTTTCCGGACAATTTACTGCGAACGACAGACAGACATCCAAACAGGGTGATTCCAGTATNAGGACAAGTTACTGCGAACGACAGACAGACATCCAAACAGGGTGATTCCAGTATACTCTCCCCCCTAACTTCGTTGCGGGGGTATAAAAAGGAGTTCTTAACTTTTGATAATTAAAAAGGAAGATATGTGCTAGAATTAAAAAAGTAAAAGACTTAATTTTCCAATAAATTGCAGCTGCATTAGTAGAACAACTGTGCATTATGCGACTCATTTGATGAACGATAAGATAAAACGTTTTATTATTCATTGCTTGTACGCGCCATGGCAAGGTTCAATTTTAGAACCCTTGATTTGAAAGTAGACCTTACTATCCTTCACCAAGAAACCATGTGCCGCTGGTAAGCTTACAACCCGTCAAGGTGGGCCTTTAAAATCTTCCAAATGCAATGAGATTGATTTATTATGCCACACTGTTCGGATGCTCTTGATGAATGTACTCGTTTTAATTGTCATACGATGAGAAAATGCATGTTAATAATTCTATATACCGAAAATCAGGGGGACCCATATTATTGAAACGCCCTCGCGATTTGTTTTTGCAGTTGTTATTGTCACGTGCAGCACACTGTAATTGTCTCTGTTGACCAATCAAAGCAACGATTGCTTCGCGACAGAGAGTAGATAGCAACCGCAAAAGGATGCCAGAACAACCGATAATACTTGGCAAGTGAGATATGTAAACAACCGGGATGACGTGAAGGGACAGTCTTGGCCTTGCAGCCTGTCGCTAATGTACCTGAACAAGTGATAGCCTGCTAATGACACGGCTTCCAGCATTCCCTGAGAGCAAATCAGTCGACTTTATCTTCCACCATAAACTGTGGAGGTCGGATTCGAGTTTCAATTTCCTAAAAAGAGAAAACAAACAGGAATAGAAATGGAAAGATGTAGCTTAAGCTGAATATCATTTCGTCTACGCGTTTTGTATTTCATTGTCAAAGTGGTAGTAATGAGGTGTATTTTAGTTATGGACAACATGACCGTATTTTTTTTTTTTTTATCTAAGTACGAGTTTAGGCCTGTACTTGCCTTGGTGTCGATTTATTCCGAGAGCGTAATCACCAATCGGACGTACCCTTTACCTGTATTGGGTTTCATCTTTTGAACGAAACGATTGTATGCAGTTTGTTCACAGTACCACGAATTAAAGTATTCGCTGATGAAATAAACTTCTCTTTTCTTGTATGACAATGAGATTAATCAAATCGAAATAGAACGAAGACCATTATTTATTACATAAGGCGTGGTTGATTTTAATACATCATGTAACACATTTTCTTCACATTTTATAGTACATTTGCTTAAAACAATTATGATCAATGTTCCATGGTATTCGTACCTATATGTTAAAGCGGCAATCAGGGCAAGCACGACAATCACACAGGTAAACGCAATTCCGGCTATCGCAACAGCAGATAATTCTGTAAGATACAAATCTTGATTTATTTTGGGGTGTCATGATATCCCTGAAATGAGTAGCTTGTTTTGATAAATATATAAAATGTCGTTTATGCAGTTAGCAAAAGTATGCGACTATCTATAAAACAATAAACGTGAATAAATGTAATTTGTAAGTAAGCGACTTTTGTAATTTCAAAACGTAACGATGGTTTGATGTGAGAAGAAATAAACATGCAATGTTTCGCAAGAGTTTTTAAAATGTTCAATTCATTTTTCGTTTTGCTTTCTTTGATCGTGTATAGCAATTTTCGTTCAATTAACTGACCTAGTTCATACATCAATATTGAAAACCAGCCAAACAAAACATTATTTTGTTATACTGTTTGTATGATTATGAAATTGACAAAATTAAGATGAAAAAGACAACATGCAACCGACAGAAAAAAATAGATTTGATTTATATACATAGATTTATTTCTAATGAAATCATAATCGTGTAATGCTCCTAGAATTGGCAATAAAATGAATAGAACATTAGAACATTATGTATTAGTTCACATGTTTGTTTGCTATTTTTTTTTTATAAACGTGACAATAAGCAGTGATAATATATTCAGTCTAACCCACCAAAGGTTTGGCATTCTGGCGCATCGCCTGTAAAGCCACAGCGAGGTTTGTTGACAGGCGGACCCCTCCCCTGTGGCCAGTATATGGATACACCATCGACAAACTTGAATTTCTTCAGTTCTCCAAAGTAATTGCCCACAACCTGCAAGAAAAGAATTTAAACAACCATAAACTAAAATATTTAAAGATTATTTGTAAGAATGAAGAACATAACTAAATCTGCGAACATGTACATAATGGTTACACAAGACCCTACTTTACGTATTCAGGGCTATTTGCTGGAGTAACCGATACGCTAAAATATGTTTTAAAAATACACAAGTATCATTACAGACGATTTAACACAAGAATAGTTTTAACATGTCCATATTATCTCAAAAGCCTGTATAGATGATCTTATTGGTTAGGAATGAGAAGCACAGGTGAGGGTTAACCTTGAAATCTCCAGTGGAGGTATCCATGTCTAACAGGGAGAAATCTGTATCCCTGTCACCGTTGTGGTCAATGGCTATGGTACCTCCGATTCCTACAGCATTTCAGAAGAAACCATGACATATTATAAACCTTTATACATACTTCATATAACAATCATTTAAAATACCAAAAGCTACTTGGTATAACAACTATAAGGTAAGTTGAGAGCGTTTATTTTGAAATATTATAAGAATAGATATTTCTTAAAGATATAATAAAATCTTTTATCCAAATTCTACGTGCCTTTTTGTAAAATCTAACATTAACGTAAATGAGTTTTCCGACTACATGTATATACACCACGCTATTTATCAAGTGATGAAATGTTATTGATATGGTTATCGACCAACTTACGTTTAATTTTTAGGCATGCAAGCCAATTTAATTGGTTCTTTTTTATACCTTGAAAGGTCCGTCCCCAAATCCGTCTTGTCAGGTTGAACCCGTCAAGAATGTCACCCCCGTCAGTGAGAGTTTCGTTCAGAATTTGAGCATAGATGAGAAAGGAATCGTAGAAAGCCGTGATGAAGATATTCACCTTTGATTATAAATTAAAAAGGAAAGGCATTTGATCTACAGAGCAAAAGGTGAGTGTTTGTTACTAATAACAACAGCAACGGTATCACATATATACATGTATATTATATAGCGTGTTTTGTTTAGCAGAATGTTCCAGTTGGACGGCGGTATAATGATATGTAAAAAAATAAATAAAAATAAAACTGTACTAAAATTGGTAAAAGCATGATGAAGTGGGCTATGTGAGCTTCACATTTGTAAAAAAAAAAGAAGATTTTTTTGGTTCGAATTAAAATGTTTGGCCGTAATCCGAAAGGGTGCCTACACACGAAAAGCTAGCTTTACAGGAGGTAAAATTTTGACAACAGCACACGACGCAAAATTGCAAAAAATCAAGTTTTACAACTTTACTGGGACCCAGATAATTCTGCAACCAGGTAGGTAATCTTTAATTTCAGACAGAGCTTAGGAAAAAAATTACTAGTTGCGGGGGTCAAATTTTGGGTTAAAAATAGCAATTTTTGGCATTTTTTGGTAATTTTTGATGTGGTAACCATGGTTTTCACACAAGTGACATACATAGAAAAAAGAGGTTTATACACTTCTCAGTACTTTATATGTATTGTAAATGTAATGCAGTTTACAAATATATATACATGTATACATGTGTTGTGTAGGGTAAATCCGCTGTATTTACATTTCCTCGACATGTGCCTCGTTTATCAGAGTCGGGCCATTTCTACTGTATACTGCTACCATGAACAAGCCGATCCGCTAAATGGAATTCAGTATTTGTTTCACAGATTATATGGTTAAAGTTATTTTCGGAAAACCGTGTCCTTTTCCCTATATGAATATTAGATTTGTTCACTCGAAAACGTCATTGGGAACGTGGACGTTATAGTACACGTTCATGTTATGTAAACTTTAACATGCTTTAGACTGAGAGATTAATATTGGAAACAAAATTAAGGTACAGTCAATATTCATTATTTAAGTGTCATATGTCTCGATTGCATTGGTACTAGATACATGTGTGGCACCCTGCTAAGCGCTTGCACTCAGACCAGGGAATGACATTCAGAAGCAAGCTGGTGAAACAGTTATGTCGCATGACAGGCATTTCACAGTCCCAGACTACCCCATATCATCCGCAGAGAAATGGACAATGCGAGCGCTTCAACCGCACACAATTGAGCATGCTCGGAACCCTTTATTGAGGAGGAGAAGCGGGAATGGAAATCCTACGTCGCACCCCTAGTCCATGCATATAATGCGACCAGGAACAAGTCTACAGGATATTCACCATTCTATCTCATGTATGGAAGGGAGCCACGACTACCTGTAGATCTCGCCTTTGGTTTGAAGTCAGATGCTTCAAAGGAGTCTTTGTCCAGCTATGTGGAGTCACTGAGAAGACGTCTGAAGGAATCTTATGCTATTGCCCTTACCAAGAGTAGCACTGCCAAATCCAGACAGAAGTCAGGATACGATATACGGGTTCGTGGCGCCTGTGTCCGCACAGGAGATCGTGTCTTGGTCAAGGCAGTTGCTTTCGACGGGAAACATAAGCTTGCAGATAAGTGGGAGGAAGACATTTATGTAGTGTTGGACCAGCCCAATTTGGACATGCCAGTGTATGTTGTACAGAAGGAGGATGGTCGAGGGAGAAAACGCACTTTACACAGAAATCTTCTCCTTCCCATCGGTTCTTTGACGACAGATATTGATGCTAGGACAGATGATACCCCTACACCACAACCACGGAAATCCCCAACCCCAGCACCGAGATTGACACGAGAGAGGAAGAAGGAGCTACGGAGAGAGTCACAGGCCAAACCTGTGGACGAAATGGAAGTTTCTGCCATTATTGACTCCGATGACAGTGATATGGAGCTCCTCGTGTCAATGCCTCCTACGCCAGCTGTTGGTGACACCCAGGCAGGTGCCATGGATACAACAACTGCGCAGCCTGTAAACGACCATGAGTCGACAATGGTCCCTGCTGAAGAGGATGCGGCCTCCCATATTGAACGGGACAATAGGGAAGACGTTGATCCACTGGGAGGACAGGAGGAGGGTCATAGTGAAGATACAGCCNGTTTAACATTGTTATTTATTTATTTGTTATCATTACATTAAGATGCGATCGGTAATTTTACTTATAATTGTAACTGATTGATAGTTAATGTTCGTCGTGATATTTCCTGTGGTCTATTTGTACTTTGTCAGTTATATATAAATGTGATCGAATCTATGTAAATGTATTCGATGAGTTATTTTAAAGTACGCGCTATTGTTGTATAGTTGGGCGCGTTAGTTTCGGTACTGTGTATTGAATATAGCTATTTATTTGTTGTAGGGACTTTTGTCTATGTTCTCATCATTAAACACATCTATGAAGAGAATCTTGTGCCGGTCGTTATTACGCCAAGACCCTCCCCTAAAATCCGACTACGTTACACATGTATACAGTTACGTACTATACAATCATATAGTTACATATATACATGTAGGTACATGTGGACTAAGCATGGCTTCCATGTTTGAGAGCATACCGTTCTTGATTTTGCCGATGTATGTTTGCAACATTATACCTTACACGCGAGACTGGCCCCGTCTCTAGAATATTGAATTATTAAGAATAAAAATTAACTCATTTTTTTGTATCACTTGGATGTCTGATCCTAAGTTCTAAACTAGGGGGAGATAAGCTAGTAGTAAAATGCAGCCGAGAAATTCTTCATAAAAACTTAGGGGTTTGTATCCAGTCTACTTACACACGAATTAGGAAGTTATAAAGCATGCCTCCTTAGAGCATAATGTAAAGATCAGATTAACGCATCGAACATAACACTTACAATGTTCGTGACACAGCGGCATTTATTTATCAAGTACTGACAAGATGTCGCTATAAAATAAAGTTGTTTAAAACATAATAGAGATCGTAATCTAAACATGGAAGCAGTCGACCGCGCGAACAACCTCTAAGTTTACGTTAGTACGGCCATTGAGTGGACTTTCCTGTAACAAACTAACCGGGGATTCGCTGACCTACACTCCACTATACGTTAATGATTCTAATTAAGCTATAACCATAGCCGGGGCATTATGACTAGAATCAATGGAGTGGCTAGCTTCATCAGATAGGGATAGTTTATGTCCGTATAAAAAACCGACCACGAATCCATCCATTCGTGGTCGATGACAGGGGGAAAAGGCTAATATCTAGTACCAGGCAGGAAGACCATAAACCCATTCAGGCGATGTATCACTTAAAGAACCTATTTCAACATTGGTATATCACTGGATGTTTTTTTATGTAAACAGGAAGCAGTCCATCCAGGATTAAGATTTTGGCGAATAATGCATCCATAATTGAAATCAGCTGATCGCTCGTGAAAAGATATTGGGCCACCTGTCCGACCACTTGCGTTTCTCCGTGTACTCCGTTTTCCTCCCACATTGATGTTGAAATAACTTGTTTCAAAATTGTTGTAAAATTTAAAAAAAATGAAATTATATTAAAGCTGATAGTTTTAGACGTTGAAATAGCAAACATTAAAATTTGTTTTTCAGTTAGCTTGTTATGTATAACGTTACCTCAATATCGCCGTAAATAAAGTTGTAATCTTGTAAAGACCTGTTTTTCACATCCTGCTCAAATTGCAGAAACTCGGGACTTTCTGGTCGTCTTGGTTGAACCAGCAACACACTATCATACGCTTTTCGAGCTTTCTGAAAATTGTAAAAAAACCACCAGTTATATTAAAGTAGTCACATTGGCGAACAGGTTTTTAATGGATGTTTAAATAGCGTTTTTTTCCGAATAAAGCATTCCATAACCAAGTTAAGTTACGTTTGGTAGTAACGTATTATTATTTTTCACGCCGAATTCTTCATCTGACGAACGTTAATTTTCTTCAACTCACACAGAGTAGTCTATATGATAAGGAAACCCTGGCTAAGTAGCGTATTGGTTAACCGGACATTCATATCCAGAAAACCATGATATTTAGAACATATTCCAAAGAATAAACAAACAACAGTAAGGTGAGGTTGCTGGTGTGGTGATCTTTATTATAATTTCAAGCCGTGTGGTATAAAGAAGATGCAAGCAGCTATTGAAGCATGTTAATCAGGAGAGCAAGAAATCAACATATTGTTTGAACGTGAAAGGTCGGGACAAGTATCGTCTCTACATTTTGTCATAGCCGTTGTATGAATTCGGCTTAACATCAATACAAAATCAGACTTGCTAGAAATAGTCACATATATTCCCGATTGCAATTGCAGTACTTTTCATCTTAACAATTTTCTTGTAGGAAGTTTGATGTTGAAAAATGTTCCTTCCTCGTCTTGTGTTTAAAAGTAAAAAAAAGAGGGGGGGGGGGGGGGGGGCAACAATTACTGATGCATCAGGATGTGATTTGAGTTAAAATGCAGTCATATTCGTTTTTGGTGATCTTGCATCCGTTCGGTCCTTACAATCTGGATATATCAGATGATAACTGAACATGTACATTCCATGAAGGAGGGGTGTATGTTAAAATGTGTTCACAATTAATATTAATCCGAAACTTCAATACCAAACGACTACAATACTATTGATATTTCTACAGAAATAATTTTCAATGCATCAAAAACTATAAACTGATAAAAACAACTAGTTTTTTTTTTAAGTTATAGTTCGGAAAAAATCACAGCCTATCAATGACAGGGGAAGAGAAAGAAAGACAGACAGTCTAAAACCAGACTTATGAAATAAAAAACTCAGGTATCATTGTTAACAGAACACGAGGTATTATGTTCAATTCACTCGGAATACTTCGACCCTAATGCAACAATCCTTAACTGCATATATGTATATGATTTTGCTATATAGGTAACGGTTTAAGCTATAAATGAGCTCAAGTTTTAACAAATACGTAAGGTGTACACAATGAGAAAAAAAGTGAAAAGAAGTATACTTTGTTTTAAATAACTGGCGTTACGATGTTCTCCTGAGGTTTTTGAAAACCATTTTCAAAATCTGTATTTTATAACAGGTTTGTGGATAAGATGTATCGTACGTAACATCGATCTTTTACGGATAGTATGGAGATTTGAATGAAGATCTGTATAACAGTCTTTACGTACCGCCTGTCTTTTTGGTTGGATACCTATTCTGTGAGTGCTATACAAAATCGTAAAATTTCCTGTTTTTGATTTTTATACTGATGCCCAACCTATTTATTCGAAACTGTATCAGGATACCTTATATTATTAAACGATTCGGAGAAACATTCATCTTAAACCTTTTCGAAGCTTGTTGATATATCAACAACACTAAAAACTCCTAATTAGCTCTCAGTAATGCGAAGTGAACATAACATGGTACAGGCACATATTTTTTCTAAGCATTATACTGCTGTCTTCTACTTAAAGTATTTTCTAGTGATCTATATATTGGTTACATATTATTCACACGTGATTAAATTTTGAATGAAATAATACTGTTAAGACAGATAATGATATTTTACCGTTGATAACAGGGTGTTATTAATTCAAATAACGCGCCGTAATCGTCGAATGTAAAAACCAGTATTTCTACACCATGTGTTATATTTAACATTTTGCCTGTCGGTAAGTAAGAGAAAAATATGTTGCATCATGACCACTTACAGCATCGTTGGCGTCATTTCTCATCCAAGACATATTACCAACGTCGTCTCCCACAAATAGGCGGATAAAGATGACTGCGTAATCGCCAAGTGCCATGCCAAGGTCGTAGAAAGTCAGCATGATGTCACGGAAGGTGTCACCATGACAACTGATAACAAAGACTGAAATTGACGATTGGAGACATTTTATATCAAATCTGTAAATGTGCTTTTTCGCCAATTTGTTGAAATTATTGCGACCATTCAAACGGTATCAAATACTACAAAATCGTGAACGAGACAAATGTAAATACTACATTTTGTTTGTGCTAGACATCCAGATAATCAGCTTCGTCATGAGCATTCTCATTTCCATACTTGAAAGTGTGTTATTACAATTAAATGTATATATATCTACAAGTTAGACAAATTAATCCAGTCATCACTTATCCGGTATTCTCACAATCCAGTCAATGTTCTAAAAAAAGATTGCCCATTTTCTACAATTGCTATAGCAATCTTTGATACTTTACCCTTGGTGTAACGTTACTGATAGCTTAAGTGTATCCTACCTCTTGATCGTTCGCTTGCAGTCAGCAACATGTTTTTGTGATCAAAATCACCATTTGTATCAAACTCCATCACCTTACTGGAAATACCGGCAGAAGGGAATTCATTCCCAAGACTAGTTCCAACTATCCTGAAAAACACGTGCACTTTGTCGTACATGATGGTGACGTCAGTCCAATTAAACTGGCCGAATACCTGTAGGTAGAACTTGGCGAACTTGTTCATATTGTAAGCCAGTCTTGTTAGCGTGGGGAAGTTGGACTTATCCCCTAAAGTTCCACTTGTACCTACTGGTGTAATGATGGGCAGATTCCAAGAGGACGCCATCCTGCCAATAACGTTTACAGCGTGACTGCATGCTAGAAAGTACAACGTGCAGTCAATAGACAAACATTATTCGAAACTACAATTGGAAAAAGAAGCAATTAAAAAGGTGTGGGATGATAAAGGTTTGGCAATACGTCGCTGGTGATTATTCGAAACTACAATTGGAAAAAGAAGAACAGTATTTATACAGCAATCAAAAAGGTGTGGGATGATAAAGGTTTGGCAATACGTCGCTGGTGATATTCATAGGGGCTATTAAAGGAAATAAAAGGAAATGGATAGTTGAAATACCCTGGCGATAAGTGAGGTGGCAGATAAAAGTAGTGACATTATATAGAGGTAAACAATCCAATTCTCTTTAACTATATCTGCTTTCAGGGAAATACTTGCTATTTTTCTTTTAATTCCGTTCTAAAACGAAATAAAAATATGCAAAAACAGCATTAATACCAGTCTCAACCATGCACCGCAATTAATAACCTAGTGGTTATGACAAGATTACCTGTCACATCATAACTGACTTTTGACGAGAATTATCCGTGACATTATGCTTGTTATCGCCTACTGAATTATACCGACGACTTATATAATTAGATACCCTTGGGACCACTTACTGATAGACTGCTGATGAGAAGTACTTGTTGCAATAAATTACGCACTTACTGACTCTTGACGAGAATGTATCGTGTCATAATCTACTGAGATACTATCGATGACTGAATTTTCGCCTGCTAACAAAACTACTGACAAGTTGTAAACACGTAAGATCGTTTACTGAAATACATGTACTGCCAAGTCGACTTGCCCTAGCATCCCCTTTTAACAAAATATTAACGAGATGTACCCATGATATCGGTAACTGACAGTCTCTTTCGCAGAATACTGACGCGGCGTCAGTGACACGTGAGGTCGTCTACTGACAAACGTCTGACATGAGCCCCCCTGACATCATGATCACCTGCAGACAGACTACTGACGAGGTATTCCCATAATATTGCCTAAAGACAGATTGCTGACTATAATTATCTGTAATTATCTGTTATATTGTTTTACGAAAGAAATGTTTGATATAACTTGTAACAGGATTTACCTAATTCAATTCAATAAAATGCCACGTGATTCTAGCAAATTTATCAATTAAGCAACGACTGTAAACAACTTTGATTTCGCCAAGTATAGTTTTTTGTAAGAAATTGCAATGCCGAGGTGTTGCCTTCAATCATATGTAAACTGCCTAACTTTACATCTGCGCTCGCGAAAAAGACGAATACAATAGCGTTATGCATAGTTTGTTTTATTTTTAAACATATTATCAACTCAAATAACTGATAAGTTCATGTTACGTATGTATAAGCAATTTCAACGATGTTCCGGTATTTAGATTAGTCTGTGATAGAGCTGAATCTAAATAATGTTCGTTAAACGATATTTAACGTTATTTTTCTGGACACGATCAACAATTGTATCGACTGCATTCCATCTTGCTTTGCCGAAGAACACGAGTGGTTGACCGTAAGTTGAGACTCTTATTGATTGTACAGTTGTCATCAAAAATGGTCGCAATATAACGATAAAAGAATTGGCTGTCTTTACTAACGGATGTCTATCAATTATCGCCACTCAATACAGATAAGCAACTTATTCGATTACTAGTAGTCTATTTTATAATTTAAATTCCAACGTTTACGGTTTTTAGCGTGTCATATTCTACACCTGTTTTCATAGGTTGTTTAGTTAAATAATTATCTTGATTTTGATTAAGTGGTTCCTTTTGTGGGTTTTTTTTTCTACGGCTCCTGTTGTTTTCTGTTTTAATTGTTTGTGGTTGCAGTTGCTTTTTGTGTTGTTGTTTTTTGTGTGTATTAATATCTATGTGTTCCTCGTGTAGTTTTGTGTCGGTTTCTGAATGTGTTCCTCGTGTATTTTTGTGTTGATTTCTAAATGTGTTCCTTGTGTAGTTTTGTGTAGATTTCTAAATGGTCTCTGTTTTTTTATGCTAGTTCCTGTTGCTTTTTATGTTCCTCCAAAATACATGTTATTTTTTGTGTTGGTTTCTCAAAGGTTCCCATCGATTATTGTGTTGGTTTGTACATAGTTTCTGTTGTTGTTTTTTAAGTTCTAATTATGTTCTTGTCTATTGACACAATTATTAATTCCATCTAATATTGATGTATAGGTATGACAATAATAATCGTTGTAAATATGTGAATTCCAATAGCCTTGTTTAAGTCTCCTCATTATGTGATAGAGTTTAAAGATCTATTTTATTGTTGATAAAGTACGTACATCTGATAATATTAGTGATATCAAAAAGGAAACAACATAATACATTTGTAAATGTATTATATACCACACGGCCACTCTTAAGGAACGTCAAAAATCAGAAATTCCTAAATCACGGAAGAAAATTGAAGCAATACAATGTAGAGTGAAAATCTTGTCGGAGTATAAAACCACACAGTAGTAGAGATAAAGGTGCTCACTTACCTGGACCCACAAGTCCCGTTATGCTGTAGCGATGGTAAAGGTCACAAGCGATTGCCCCGACGTCGTTTTCGGAACAGTCAGGTCCGGGATCTCTGTAGAGGTATGTAAAATTAAGGAAACCATTATAACGTGAGTTTATCTCTAGCATCGCCAAATCAGCAGCGGGAGCCGCCCGTCTATAGTCATACGGCAGACTCCCGCCATTTGATATCACAGATGCAACGACAATATCCTCTGAACCTGAAACATGTACTCTAAAATCACAGCAAAATAAAACAACGAGTAATAAATATATCCAAGAAGGCATTGTGAGCACTACCGCTGTCCAGACAAACTGTTTGACTTAGCCTCCTTGCTGCGGCTATAAGGATTATGGTATGATAATGACATCAAGACATCAATGAATTGATCGACTTTTCTGATCTCATAGGTGAGTGAAAGTCCCATTACTGTTGTTCCATCCTGAGCCTTTACCGGACTTTGTCACGTTTATAAGGTGAATGACTTATTTTTGCCCTGGCGACAGAATCCTAACATAATTTCTCACTACACAGCGTCCATGCCATTACTGTTCGTAATTAGGGTTGAAAAGCAAATCTGAATAATTAACGCAGTTGTGTGTTCATAATATTTCTTATCAAGTGCAATCCATAATATTGAAGGCATGTCTTTTATTAGGCTCTTGAGAGTATGTTTGGACTCAACAGTTCGAATTGACATGTCTTTTTGACATGTGTTTGACCCTCAAAATTTCAGAGAAAATGCTAGTTGACTGCTGATGTTTCTGAAGGTGAAGAAACAACTGAGAGCCCTGCTTGAAGGTAAATATTTAACTTGATATTCGCAGGCCCTTGGACGTTATTCACTATTCAAATGAATCGCAAAACTTTTTGTAATGTACTGATTTGGAATTATTACTTTTAGATCAAAGCATGAAAACCAAAATTATATTTGTTTGTTTTGTAAGAGCTATTGTGATTTCCATAGGGAACAATATCAGAGTAAGAGGATATCTTGCTAAGATGCGTTGTATCTTAAGCATAACTGATATATTCAGAATTCGCATAAAAGTTTACTTGCAGAGTCTTCCAACATGAAATTGGATGAGCTAATAACGTTTGCATATCAATATATGTCGCAATGGATTTCATAAATGATTTGTTATAGATTAGTTGGTTTTCTCCTGGTATGATGCTAGCTGAGCGTCTTGAAGTTAGTTCGACATTTTATTTGTAGACGCAAGCTGAATATGATCATGCATAGATCAAATTTTATATAAAGCCTTAGTTATATTTCAAGAGAATAACAAAGTGTGCCAAAACCATATTCGAACTAAAATTGATAAAACAAAGGGAAAATATGGAGAAAACAGAGATTTATATGGAAACCTCGAAAATAGTGTAAGGAGAATAAGACCAAGAGTTCCAGAAGGGCGAACGCGGTTTTGTTATAGAAATACAAGGGGAAACAACAGCTTCATTTTTTATTTATATATTGTTTTTTGTTTGTTTATATACCAATAATGAACGTCAGGTTTTACTTCAGGCGGAAAAATATCACATACCAGTTCTCAAACAGCCATCAGTACAACAGGACATAATCAATACAAAATGAGAATGACTGAAAATAATCCAAATAAATTAAAATCTTAAAGGATTAAAGGATAAACAACAAGTTTGCAAATAATAATAATGATAATAAAATATAAGATAAAATAAAGAAAAAGTAAATAAATATTAAAACACGAAAACAACAGAAACAAACGAACAAACAAACAAACAAAAAGCAAAACAGCGTAATCAATTTTTCTCTCGGAAATGATTGAATTGATGCGTACAAATCAATCCGTTTCGCCTTTTGCTCACCTGCAATGCCTATGTCTGGCTGCTTTTGGAAAACTCCAAGGGTGTGTTGTGTATTATAACAGCATGCTCTAAAAGCCGATGTCACTGTTATTGGCCATCGGCCCGATCTCTTATCTTACAGCAAATATCGTGTTTAGGCGTTTCTTGGAAACAGAAGGAGAGCAGCAACTACACTATGCACACTTCTCAAATCAAAATACCGTTCCACAGGTCATTCTTATCTTAACCCCTCCATTTATTTTATATTTGTGCCTCTCAATATTCAGCTACATATTGACAAACGGACACCTTTCCTACAGATATATCTGTATGCACATCACATTTGTAACACCGTGATAATTTGTTTGTGCTGATGGCGTAAATATATATATATAATTATAGCATATAATTATTCAAATATCAGTATATAAATCAAAACAGTCTCAAATAGTCTTAATTCATATCTAGGCTCGAAACAACACATGTACATATGGTTTTAGTATCGACGTCGTTATTCTTTACATTTGGTTATTGGACAAATAAATCAACGACGAATATCGCAAAGAGAAAGCAAGAAAGATGGTGGATTCGAAATCCGTACATAACATCTATACATTATTTTCAAAGTAAACAAATGTGTATATCGGTGTGAGTGATGGCCATATGGAGGCAAGCTTGTATGCGTTGAATGCATGATAACATATTTAGACATTTAACAAATAGGATGACAGGGCGGTATCTAACGTATATTTAAGATTAAGGGTGATCTTCGTCCAACCATCAGCCAACAGCTTAAAGCGTTGGTACACGAAGGAAAAGTGTATTTACCTGCCATCGTTTCTTATATTAGTATGATGAGATCAAAGACATGCACTTATGGAAAACCACTGTAAACCGTGTCATTTCGCCCCGAACCTTGTTAGGATCCGGTCAATCAAGCAGGCTATCTCAGCAGCAAAAACAACATTTTGTAGCATTTAATGGATCACCTGACCAAGTGAATAGGTTTCGTGCTTTGGTTTCTATTAGGATATTTATAATCAATTAACAAGTAATTGCTAACGGAAGGGTATACGAGTGTAAACTAGCCTTAACGGTAACCGAAGCATTTGCATAACTACGACAGACATTGAATTATATTAATATATTAATAATTATATTGGTTCCAAGGTTTTCAGCCAGGATGTAACATCTATTACTGATTATTTCGAATTTACCTTCTTACAATACTTAAATTATCTTACGGATGTTTTTATTTCAATCACTTCGTTGAAACAACAGTTTTGTTCATGTAGTAAAATGTATATATTTATATAGTATATTTTACTGGTCATGTTCATAGTCTAACTTGACAATGCATTGCCAGTAGAAAATGGGCTACAGGTATATTCAAATGTGCCAGTATGAAATACCGTATAACAAAAAATGTTCGAGGGTACTTTCCTCCGTGGATTGAAGCATTTGAGATGGTTTTGTGGTACAAACTTTCGTGGATATCCGATGTCAACAAACAGTATACACGTATTTCATTCAAATTCGTTGTATTTATTTTCGTGGTTTAATAGCAATCACGAAAACCACGAATGTTTATACACAACGAACATTTTATGTTATACAGTAGCAAGGCTTTGGAAAAAATATGCCATATTACGTCATTGTGAAACACTCCCTACTAATATGCACTTACTGTCATAAGTTGTACAGTACGGAAGGTATACAAAACATTGAACATACCAATGAAATCATCATGAATCGTACAGCGCAGACTTAAGACACAACCATTACAGTTGAGAAGTTCAATGTAATGAAGTCCTTTTAATGTTTTTCGTGATACGATGCGTTTTGAAAATATTTCTCACATTATCTCTAGATGTTTCATCACTCACAAGCCACAAATAAAATCCAAGGTCATAGTTAAAACACAATACTATCAATACGGTCAATACTATGTATGCATAAACTGTTCTAAGTTATATCAGATAAAGATGAGTCAATCATAACATGTTGAGAATCAATCATGTTATTTTTAAGATACATCATATTATTGTTGTCAATGCAAAACAGGGTTCTCCCCAGGCCATTTAGCTGATACGGCTCCGTATCAGCTTCAGTTTGAAACCCTCCCTGCCGTATCAGCTTAATTGACCCGTATCACCTTAAACTGTGAACCGTATCACCTTGTTATTTGTACTGAANATGATATAAAAAAAATAATCATGTAAGTGTTTCCCCCTATAGCACAAACAGCTTTTAAATATTTCTTCTTTAAATTATTTTTAATGGGGATTAAGTTAGGGATACAAATGTAAAAATAAGAGACAAATGTCACAAATGTCATATCTATTATTCAATGTACAAAACCCATACACCTTTCTATAAATTGATTTTTTTTTAGAATATTTATATTGCTGAAAATTCAGACATAAGAAACACTTATTTATTTCCTTGGTTTTAATGTTCACCAAAAGAAGTTTGGTAATTAAAAGTAACTTTTTAAACATAATATTAACACCCCCCCCTTTTAGGTTTGACAAGGTATTATAAGGTATTATATTAGCGTGTCCGTCTTGAATGTTCGTTGCAAATGAAACATATCAGCTTAAAAAAATTCTGGGGAGAACCCTGCAAAACCATTAATAAGATCGGTTTGTAAATGTAGCCAAAGTACTTGATATCATAGATACTGATTCTTCGTTGATATCCTTTAAATGCGTATTCTACGATCGGTACAGAATTTATCCATTTCACTTGCAAACACATTGTTTCAGTGTTCGATCAGATAGAAATGATGTTAAAATGAAAATATTTGCGGTCCAAAGTAACGTGTTTCTTACAAAAACGTGTTTGTGGTTGAAATGTGTCGTCTGCTCCATCGCCGTCTCAACCCCGCGCTACTTAGCTTCTACCATTGGGTTACTCTGTCGTTTTAGCTTGCATCTTCCAATATTACTGTAATTGCATAACATTTAAGATGAAGACGACTGCTGGCAAAAACAAAAGAAACCGACAACATAGAATAATATTTTCTTCAAGACATGTAGCAAAAAGGCAAACAGATTTCTGTCTTTGATAGCGGCTAATACATATACTGTTTTATTTGTATAACAATAGTCCCAATACGTATTAGCTATCTCTATCTAAGAATCGGGCTATGTCAGAAGAACAACGCGACAGTTTTACTAGATACTTCCTCAATGTTAGCCCAGAAATTACTTCTATGTTTTATATTTCTAAGCTACGAGCCAAAAGCTCAGAAAAAGCATCACTCAAACGCAACAAAATAAAATGCATGGATGCATTACAGTAAAATTATACGTCATATTTATCTCGTAAGATTTATATCTCGAAAATTGAGAATATGGATTTACATTATGTGTACTACCATAAAATCGTTTAAGCAATATCTGCATTAAAGCTGAGTGTGTTATGTACCAATATTTTCAAAGCTCAATATTATAACTACAAATAAATTTGGTATGTTTTACACATGAAGCTGCGGCGGTTGAAGTGATTTGAGTTTCTCATTGGATAAACGTCAGAACGAATCATACTACCCCAGTTACCTTAACGTTACATTAGTTGTTATTCGAATGAGAATATTCCGGAGAGCCATATCTTTGACATTCGGAAACATTCAGAAAACACTCTTTCGGACATTTCGGATATAAAATCAGTATAGCTGCATGGTTTGAGGCCGAGTTCTTAGTTTACCATCACATTTGGTGAACAGTATGGATTTTAACCACTCACAATGATTTTACCAACCACTTATTGTATATCGAAGTATTGTATTTTTTCTCCATTTAGTATGCATCCGGATCCCCAAATAGGATCTAACTACCTGCCCATTAGTCATCAGATGCAATATCTGTTTCATTTATTTGAATCAAAGGACAGGACGTAGATTTATTGCTCTGTTTAAGATTAACATGAAATGATATAATATTAAATAAAATAGGGTTAAAACCAGTGTTCAGGTACTTGTTTTAACAAACGGGGAAAACATTTACAGAAATGACAAAATATTATTTACAAAAGTATATCAATAACAGCTACTTAAACATTTTAAATTATTTATTGACCAAATGTATGTCAAATGAGTGTAACTTTGCTCCTTGTCGTTAGATTATAAAAGAAACTCTACTGCTAAAAAGTAAACGATGTCTCTCTACATATACTCAAGAACAACTAGGTTGTTTACTGTAGCATCTAGCCCATGCTTCGCTTGTTTTGTATGTCATAAATACATTGATATAACAAAGATTGGCAACAAAGTATTAACATACACGAGCAAACATTACCTCTAGCTCGATAGACGTCAAACATCGTCTCGTTATAGTTTGATTTGGAAGGGGCTGATCAAGCGGTTCTTGACCTACATTAACTTAATGTTACTCGCCACAGACGCTTCAAGTTAAATATATATCTGGTATTCCCTGCGCAATGATTACGTTAAAAGGAGATCGTGATTTGTCATTTTAGCATTCACTTCATTTCGTCATTAGCTTCTATATTAAAATATCATTCATATAGTTTTGACAATAATATCATCGATTCCTACTACAGGAAAGAAGTAACAAGAACAAAAGAATGAAGGACCAGGGGTTCAATGGTTGGAAACTAGGAAGCTACAGGATATATATAGGCTTACGATAATGTTTTCATAATAATGTTTATTCAATGCAAATATACAGCACGCTATTGCATATTATAAATGAAATACAGATTTTATTATTTCAATCTAGAGCAATGTCGTTAATGGACCCACGACCACCATTTATGATACACACACACTCTGTAAATAACATATTATTAAGCCCCACTAGACAAACTTTACAAATTAATCTGTAAATGAATAACCGTGATAATTGAAATTATTGCGCTACACATGCTCTTTTCAAACAATATCCAAATTGCACTCTCCCGCCTCATTCCTGATTTTGTTTTTCTTTTTATGTTACAATTATCATGAATCAATAAATCATTTTCACTGGCAATCCACAACACAGTTCATGATGTACAACTACAGTGGCATTATCCGAACTATGATTAGGGTAGCTGTCACATTGTATATGATATGTTCAACATGTTTCAACCAACTGCCATATTATTGCAAAAACAAAGGACTTTGGTCATCTACAATGGTTTGACTTGAGGAATATGTGTTAAAGCATTAGATTTTATCGACATCATGTTCATTATAATTTATTGTCATAAATTCATCTTGATTTCTTTTCATTTGCTACTTACTTTCACAAAGTGTTGCTTGTCACTATGGCTTTTCACATTGCCCTAAATCAGCTAATTTAGATGTCAGTTTGTTGAAATAAAAAGTTGTGTTTTGTCTAATGACATTAGTCGGTTTGTTTGAAAAAAGACCAGTCTGATTGACCACCAGTAATCTTTGCCTTGTTAATATTTCTCGCACCTCAGACAGAGATATCCCACGTCATACCCCATGCTAGATTTTTCTATCTCGTCTGATCTGTCTTGCACCTTTATGTGACATTTCGCGGAATCTTACACTGGGATGTATTCATCCGCCTGTTAACTGCTTGATATTGACAATTTGCATTATAAATGTACTGTTTCGTCGTTATATGTATAGTTTTGGTGTTGTTAGATATTTGATGTTGTAGATAAAATATAATATACACTGTGAAATTTGTTGTAATACATGTATGGATGAACTACATTTTTACGCGGAAGCATTCAAATGTTATTTAATAGTGAATAGGTCATTATCATTTGAGGCCCAATACGGGATACTTGTAGTTTTTAGCAAAATTGAATAGTTCTTTTCGAACTAAAATGTGCGAGGAAAAAAATAAATTACCTGTAACTGAGCGATTTCGGGTTATCTGTCTCGGGCTAAGATTCTGTAACGTCCCAACCGAGGCGTAAGCTGAGGTTGGGATTTTGTTACAGAATCTTAACCCTCGGGGCTGAGATAACCCGATCTCGCTCAGTTACAGGTAATTGTTTTTTTTTTCATCAATTGATTGGGATGAAGAGCTGAGTAATATTGATGATATTGAAATCTTAAATGAAATTGTATCCAATAAGCTAATGACTTATATTGACAGATTTGTACCACACAGGACAGTGACAATTAGACCTAATGATAAAATATGGATGAATAATGAAATCCGGCTGAAGATGAGGCAGAGAAATAGGCAACATTATAAGGCTAAGCACATAAATAATGCCACCTCGTGGGATAAATACAGACAGTTACGCAATTCAGTTACTTCAATGATTAGAGATGCGAAGCAAAAATACCTTAGCAAACTACAAAATTCTTTTTATTGACAAAAATATCCCTCCAGGTAAATGGTGGAGAATTGCCAAATCTGTTTCCTTTGGAAATTAATGGTGAATTGAAAATACATTCTGTAGATAAGGCGGAATCATTTAACTATTTTTTCACATCTATTTCTACATCAGATAAAACTATTGAAAACATCCCTCCAAATCCTCCTTCTTTCCCTCATCAAATATCTAATATCAATATTACTGAGCAAGATGTTTATGACCAACTTCAACTCATTAATCCAAAAAAGCCTGCAGGTCCTGATGCAATGCATCCTAGGTTTA
This sequence comes from Mizuhopecten yessoensis, assembly GCF_002113885.1. Lineage (NCBI taxonomy): Eukaryota > Metazoa > Mollusca > Bivalvia > Pectinida > Pectinidae > Mizuhopecten > Mizuhopecten yessoensis. The sequence continues at coordinate 379,083 of NW_018404269.1, read as the reverse complement.
TCAAAGGTGTATCTGAATCTCCTGTAAAGCCATTACATATTCTTTTTAATAAATCAGTGGAATCCGGTCAATTACCTAAAGTCTGGAAAAATGCCAATGTCACAGCTGTATATAAGGGCAAAAGGTGACTGAAGTGACCCATCAAACTACAGACCTATTTATTTCACCCCTCTGTTAAGTAAAATGTTTGAAAAAATTATGTTCAAATATTTGTATCATATATATTTTAAGAACCAATCTGAATTCCTCCCGAAAGATTCTACAGTTAACCAGCTATTAGCAATATTTGATTCAATTCTTAAGCAACTTGATAGAAAAAAGAGGCCAGAATCAGAATTGTGTTTTGTGATATTAGTAAGGCCTTTGATAGGGTCTGGTATGATGGACTTGTGAACAAATTGAAAAAATATGATATTGAAGACAATTTTCTTAATTGGCTTTCAAATTATTTAACTGATAGACAGCAAAGAGTAATAATTGGTGGGTACTAGTCTTCTTGGCGCACACTTACAGCCGGTGTCTCAAAGGGCTCAGTCATCGGGCACTATTTATTTCTTTTATATATAAATGACATAGAAAAAGAAATTGAGTCAAATGTGATTTTGTTTTGCAGATGATACCTCACTGTTTGTACTTATAGAAAATGATAACAATGCTGCTGCTGAAATTTTAAACAATGATCTCAATATAATATCTATCTGGGCTCAGAGATGGGGTATATTATTTAATCCTAGTAAAACAGAGGCTCTTCTTGTATCAAATAAATTAAATGCAGATGAAATGCATCCTGATCTCGCATTTCTTAACAATTCTGTGGTAAATGTAAAACAGCATAAACATCTGGGTATTTTTTTAACAGCCATGGTTTGTGGTCTGATCATATCAATTTCATATATAATAATACATGTAATAAGATGCATATATTTAGGTCACTCAAACACAAACTTGGTAGAAAACTCTAGAAATGATATACAAGTCATATATTCGTTCAAATCTTGAGCATGCTAGTGTTGTATGGAATAATTGTAATCAAACTGAATCAGATCTTCTTGAATCTATCCGGCTAGATGCTGCTAGAATAGTTACTGGTCTCCGAAGAGGTACTAGTCATGAAATCATCTATAATGAAATTGGATGGGATACTCTTAAGAAACGTAGAAAGGATCAGCAGCATATATTATTTATTAAAATAATTAACCATGTTAGTCCTTGTTATCTTTTTGAAATTGTTGAACCTTATATAGTCAGCAATGAAGCTATGACCTATCATGTCCGACATCAACGTATATTTGAACAACCAATTTGTAGATCTAATGCATATTTCAACAGTTTCTTTCCTTGCATAATGTCTTGGTGGAATAGACCTGAATGCAACTATAATAATCGGAGATATATTAGTGAACTCAAAAAACAATTTGTTCATCATGCCATACCCCAAAATAATGAAGATATATGTACTAAGATTTTTAAATATGAAGGGACTAGATCTTTTAACATAATATTATGTCAACTTCGAAATCGTGCAAGTCAGTTGAACTCTGATCTCTTTAGAGACCATCATAATGATAACCCCTCCTCTATATGTGGTTACATTAATGAAGATGTGAGTCACTTCTTTCTGCATTGCCCTAGATATATGACTCAATGACAAAATATGCTAAAATCTCTGTATCATTTACAGCTTGACACAAACTTAAATTTACACTTAAACTTGGACCTAAACATTAATGAACATCTAATGTTTAATATTAATATATTGACTAAAGGAAGTAGTTTCCTTAGTGAATATCTTAACTCTGCTATTCGTATTTGTGTTCAGAGATATATAGAATCAACCAACAGATTTTGAAATATCTTATGTATGTATGTATGTATGTATGTGTGTGTGTGTGTGAGTGTGTGTGTGAGTGTGTGTGTGTGCGTGTGTGTGTGTGTGTGTGTATATGTATGTATGTATGTATGTATGTATGTATGTATGTATGTATGTATGTATGTATGTATGTATGTATGTATGTATGTATGTATGTATGTATATGTGTGTGTATGCACGCATGCATGTATGAAGGTATGTGTGCATGTATGTATGTGTGTATATATGTGTGTATGTGTGTATGTATGTATGTATGTATGTATGTATGTATGTATGTATGTATGTATGTATGTATGTATGTATGTATGTATGTATGTATGTATGTATGTATGTATGTATGTATGTATGTATGTATGTATGTATGTGCATGCATGTATGTATGTGCATGCATGCATGTATGTATGTATGCATGAGTGAGTGTATGTATGTATGTACATGTATGTATGCATGCATGTGTGTATGTATGGTGTCTCCTATCATCATTGGCACTGATCCAATTCTTATGTTCCTAAAGCATGTTCATTATGTAAATATTCATAGTTCATTATATTGCTATTGTTTGAGATGTACCTCCTGTAGAGAGAGGGCTTGTATAGGCTTTGCCTGTTGCCCAATTCCCATTAAATCTGATTGATTTAATAAAATATTTTGAAATGAACTGCTTGAAATTGACAATTTGCATTATAAATGTTCTGTTTTGTCGTTATATGTATAGTTTTGATGTTGTTAGATATTTGATGTTGTAGATAAAATATAATCTACACTGTGAAATGTGTTGTAATATATGTAAGGACGGACTACATTTTTACGCGGAAGCATTCAAATGTAGCTTTATAGTGAATAGGTCATTATCATTTGAGGCCCAATACGGGATACTTGTATTTTTTAGCAAAATTGAATAGTTCTTTTCGAACTAAAAGGTGCGAGAAAAAAACAATTACCTGTAACTGAGCGAGATCGGGTTATCTCAGTCTCGGGCTAAGATTCTGTACAAAATCTTAACCCTCGACTGAGATAAACCGATCTCGCTCAGTTACAGGTAAAAGATTTTATCATAGTTGCCTGGTTTTTTATCCATTCATGAATTATCAGATTTCCTTATAATGACTGCTCTATTAAGGTTAAAGAGAAGGAAGCAGAGTCGAAAATGTCAGCTAGTCGCTTTTATGGAAGGTCTTAATCAACATCATTTTCTTGACACCAATCCGTCATTTTCAATAAATAAATGTTGCATAGATTAAGCAAAAGCAGTTTATATTGTACGGGTCGGTTACGATACGGTCCGACAACATAACGGCGATCTTTTATAAATTACATGTTTAATATTAGTTAATGACAATACATATTCATCCTAATACACATACATTTAGTGATCTTAGGCCTTAACTTTACACTAAATCATTACAGTAGAGAAGGTTTTTCTGACCACTGCCATACACGTTAATCACGCTCTGGAAACTGTTTTGTTCACAACACGACTATTGTTTTCATGAATCATTTCTGTAAAGAAAACCATACCTTTCGGGACGTTAATGAAAAATAAAATAAATATAATAAATAATAAATAATAAAGATGAAATAAACAATGTCAACAACAATGTTCTTAGTGTAAAAGTCAGCTTGGATACATCCGATTCGAACCCTGGACCTCAGATTCCTATTCTTCTGCTCTATTCGACTGAGCTAGCTTGTCAATGGGCGGGTCCTGTCTCAACTGTGCCGCATTTATATCCAAAACGAAATTAATGGGAGTTTCCAGTATATACAAAAAATTGCAATGCTATCCTTAAGATATTGTGACTACCTGGCAATTGGTTTACAAATAAATTACCTGTTATTATAAAATTTCCTATACCAGTATTGGAGTCCCTACCAATTATTCAGTTTTAGTCCTTATAGTTAGGCTGAAACATTGTTTGTAAAGTTATCTCCATCGACTCTTTATATAACCAAATGGTGGCGAACTTAAGGTAGCATTGTTATGTGACAATAATCCAACCAAATGTACTGTTGGCACGTTCACTTCCCTTTCATCTTTGTGTAATCAGTATACCTAAGTTGATCTATTAACTTCCTATACTGTAAACCTAAACTGTCGCTGTAATGTTGGCTTCACTAAGAATGTAAATCCTAGCTTTGTGAAACATGCCATTCCTTCTGGATCAGTGGAATAGTCTCTTCATGACATCACAACACAATAGAATCAGAAAGATAACCTGTACCCAAACGATCGTTGATACCAATTGCATTATGAAGGATTTCATATATATTTTTATTAACATTATCTGAAGTCCATGAATCCGTTTATGACTTTATAACACTTTCTAAATACACATACCAAGTATAGTATATAATATTGGCATTTACTTTTTATAATCAAAGTATCATTTTGAGTACCTCTATACAAATGACTAATGTTTCATCGTATTGTTTTACACGAACCATAATAAGATGGCTCCCCAAGACTATAATCTCACTGTATATTTCTTACTAAACAATAACGCGTATACAATAAAGGGAAATTTAAAACCTAATGGTTTCCGTGAGGGATATGTCGAAAGGTATTGGACAGCCTTTCAACAAAGGATTTCGAGAGGTTCATATTGATATACATTTTTTGATCGCCATCATCTTCTCATCGCAGGACATTCTATGTCCTTGTGCGTTTTCAATGTCGGCGTTTTTGACTATGCTCGTCAGGATTCTTTGTGGTTTCCGTATCACCAACCCCGATTTCAAGTTGTGTACGTTGTTACGTGGATTTGACCCAAAATTAAAAGATGAGTATGCCCGATGAAACAAAAGACGCTTACTCGGCCGGAATTCCTGGTCTTATTCTCCTTGTATTGTTTCGAGTGTCTCCGTCCAAATTTTCGTTTTGTTCATATTTCATCACAGTTTCATCAATTTGAGTTTCGGCTACAGTTTTACTCATGCTTCGGTAATCCATTTTTTTTTTTTATAATACCCCATTTATAAAACCATTCTCATAAAGTCCTAAATTGAATGGATGATATTGGCCGTAGAAGATGTTGAGGTATATTTTACCTGCTGGTTTTCCAAAAAAAAACCGATCCTCATATGCGTCGTTTTGATGCAATTCAAAGATTGAGAAATGAGATCTCCATTTTGAGTTAGTTTTTATAGAACATATATCTATCAGCCGTCTGTTTTCTATAAGATTTGTTTTTTTGAGGGACAATAACTTTTTATTTAAGAAAAGAAAGTACATTTCACATATGACATTATGGATCTGAATGATGATTCATACCTATACATCAAAGTCCTAGTTCTAATGCATATATCATCATCTAAACAATGGATTATGTCTGTATTTGGTCAATTGGAATTCTTAGTTATTGAACAGGACGGTGTCATCTTGTTTAAATTGTATAGCTTATCATCATGACAGAGATTGTACCAGCATGGCAAAATATGTTAGATTACCAGTCTATGAGATGTTGTTTATCAAACTAATTCATATGACTTCCTAAAGATCGTCAAGGTAAGAATAACATGTGGAATAAATACGTTCTTTCAAAGCAAAAATAGTAGGTCACCAACTATAATTTTAAAAAAAGGCAGTGAATAATACCCGAAAAGAAATGTTATCCTTTGATTTGGTTTCTACTTTGTTCGGTATTGTAAAGAAAATATTTTAAAATCCGATGGACAAATAAGAAAACATTCCTCTGTTAACAATTAAACGTTATAAGTACCTTAACGCTTCAAAGGAATTGTATTCAATTTTGTTTTTGTTTCCATAGGTTGACCCAAGACTGTGATATTCGCACTTGATTTTTTAGATCATAATATTATAGGGATGTTTGGACCATAAAGAGGATGAGGAGGAAGAAGAAAGGGGGAGGAGGCGTACAACTGCAGCATTTTAATAGCAATTTTACATGTACGTGTTTGAAATATGTGAGGAGGAAGACTGTGGCAGAAAAAAAGGCACGCAAATACACTTTATAATGGTAATGTGTTTTACAAAAACCCTAATCGCTAATTATTTCTCTCATAACTGGTGTTGACATTGTTCTTTTTTCTGCAAATTTCTTAATCCAAAAAGCAGAGTTCAAAAAAATATTTGCAAATGAAATCCCCGATTTATTGAAGAATTGGAAATATTTCACCACTTTAATCAACACAGCCTTCAAAAGCACATAATGCATATGTATTCGTGTAAGGGATTTATCTACAATCGATGGACAGACACTAAGTGCTGTGGTATTTGAACTGTTGACGTTACATCTTGACGTTATTACATGCTTAAATTTTAGCTGTGCCTTTTCATTAAAGAACATGTAATATGCTCCATCGATCTTCATTTAGATAGATGATACACAACTTTAAAACCACTATTAGCATCATGTATATAGTTCATCTGTATAACCAATATATCAGTCGAGTATTAATATAATCCTTCACCCCCTTGGTGGGTGAGATAGAGGAATCTAAACCCGAGGGGGAAGATTCATTACAGAGGGTTGAGATTCCACTATCTCACCCTCAGTGGGGTCAATGGTTCTTTTTCTGTGACCCTGTTCACCTATTGTGTATCATATACTTTAATGCTAACGTTACAGGCTAAATTCAGGGTTGATGTGACGTTTATGGATTGTTGACGTGACGTCATTTTATTGTTGACGTGACGCCGTTACATTGTTATGAATAGGGAAATCCCCCGTCTCAACCCAAGGGTTTGATTGATATAAGCGTGTCACATGATTTCTTTTAACAATTATTCATCCCCGTTAAATAACAGCACATACAAATTAATAAAACCCAGTAAAGATCTCTGTACGCCGAAGACTAATCCCCGATCCCGGTAGTGTCACTAGCATTCATCTTATTGCTTGTTACTGATATTATGAACCAATGACGCAGACAGGTTTTGGTCATAAAGCATTTATTGTTAGCTCGCCAGTAACGTCGGGAAAAGGGAATAAAAATATTTTATTCAATAAAAAAATGTTCTTTCTTTAAATGAGGTAATTTACACATTTACTCTTCAAATCCTATGTTTATATGCTTTTTAAATTTTTAAAGCTAACTCTGCTCCGTCAAGGTTTCATGAATAAAAAACCTTTACAAAACCTTGTCCATAAAATAATGCATAACGTGTAGATCTTGAGTTACAAAGAATGTTACGTACACGGATCTAAGTAAGGAGTAATGTAAGGCATTAAATCAGCAATGAATAGGATAATTATAAACACAAACAGTTCGGGGTAATTTGAATGCTCTCCTATACACGCATTTTGTTTTGGCCCCGCTTCGCATGCCTTTTTTGGCATTGTATTGCCGGGTAGTTTAATGAATGATATCTGCAACCCGATCGGTGAGAGCTTCGACATCAAATAAGTTAAATACTGCTAATAGTCGATAACCTAGTGATTTGGCGGGTGTTAATGACGTAACTAATGTAAGGGGTATATATCTATGTATCTGTTTCCATACGTCTAGTTCCTATTGTATGAAATGGCTAAGTTTGGAACATGACAAATTTACATTACAGAACATATCATTTTTTATCGATTCGTCTGTTAATTAGTTCACGATGTCCAGATACTCGGAATGTTATTAACATTTACAGATAACTGGCAGGATATTCAGTTGTCAAAATAAAGCCAGCTTAATAGTGCTGCACTTATAAATTCACCCTGATGACAAATCAGTTATATCGAAGAATAATGAGACATACTGTAAATGTATCGCATTAGAACGAATAATTGTTTAGCAATAGTTTTTTATCTGAAATATTTATCCAAGTTCATTCTTTCATGAGACTTAATGATTTTTAGATCAAATGTCTGTTTTATTTTTTATAAATATTTTATATTAAACGAATAATCAATCTTTCATCTAGCAATACTGACTATAGTCTCATTGATTGAGTTGTGGCAAGCACATGCACATTAGAAATTATTTGTATTAAAATGTAAATTCTAATTTCGAGATTCTCACGTGTACAATTCGGGTTATAATAATAGGTCAGGCGAACTTAATTGAGCTTTTTGTCATGGTGACATACTCCTGTAGTGAACACTATAGATTAATATCGCTGTTATGAAAAGAATTTATTAATAAACCACGTGTAATTAGAATCTATTGTACATATATTGATTACCACACATTTATTCAGGGAAGGAATTCTATAACTTTCTTTTCAAATTAAACATACACAGACAAACTTCTTGGATTTATTCATAACATCAATACTTTTACAATGATGAAACTAGTGCAAAGAATGGCTGTATTCATATACTCAATATTTATACAGGTAAGAATGGAACTTAGCGTGTAAGGTGTTGAAATAAATTCAATAGATCTTTCACAACTGACGTCTTCGGGTAAATATCTTTGAGCGTGGATGCATATAGCAACCCACGAAACACATATACAACCCACGAATCACATAAATAACAATGCATAAAGGGTGAACATCCTTTATATTAAGGGTATATATTCATTAAAATAAATACGGTTAATTGTTTTTAAGACAAAGGTTCTGTCATTAGTACAATATGTACCAACGAAGTCATTTATTTTAATTTAAAACACAATCTTAGCATCCCATTTGACAAGTGTCATAACATAATATTATATGGTAATTAGCTGTATGTCCGGAACATTTACAGTACATTACAACTTCTGACATCTCATACAGGTTAAGACTGTTTACATATATTAATGTTATCTTTACATATATAATAACGACAATCTTAAGTGTATATCATTTCTTATCAATGAACATCATGTATTCAAATAGATTTTCTTTATCACATAGTCACGGTCCATCTGCTGGAGATTCTGCATAATGACTAGAGTAATCCAATCAAACATACATTTTTATGATTGAAGAATAAGTTGATAATATATCATACATTATCTTTGACGTATGGTTTTATACCAACTATGTCACCACGTATGTCCCAAATTAGAAGCAATTTACAGTTATGTGACTGATTATTATTGGAAAATGACCAAACAAGCTGACTTTTAATTCCTACATGAACTTAAATAAACCAAGTACACGATATATAGAGTACCAATATTATAAGCAGAGCAAGGTAAAAATCTCATATTCATCAACAACTTACCATTAACCTTAATATCAATCAATATTATCTTAAATAAGAAACGTATCTATGGTGAGTGTCCTGATCACGTTTCATCGTTGTTACGACTGGATTCAATGGCAAAGTATTCGAATGTAAAAAAGGTAGTTATATTTACCAAAACAAGGATCAGTGGAATTCTGGCTTCATCAGCCTTGTTTAGTGTTTCAAATGAAAATGTAACAGGAAAGTTATTTTGTAATTAATCAAGGCTTATTACCAACATAACTGAGTAAGCTGGAACGCTGTTGAAAGTAAGTTATAAGGTGAGGACACCAGACCATGGTTTGCTTTATTGAATGAAAATGCAAAGGTGAGTTTTATTCATTTATGGCTTTATCAAAGATAAAATTTAGATTGGAACTTTCATACAAACGTGTGACCCGGAGAAACGTCAGATATTGATAGATCCAATGAATATTAGTATTTCTATGATCTGAGTTGACACTTTTTTGCCCTAAAAAACATATTCCTCGTTTAACAAATTTCTAATTTTTGAGCTTGAACTATTTCTACTGTTGTTATCTGAACTTATCCATCTATCGGCTGTTGAGGAACTGTTGCATGAAAATTCTTTTAATCCTATCTCATTGTAAGCTCACAACGGACAGTTTATTATACAACTATCACCATAAAAAAAACACGGAATAGACAAATTGCTAGTGTAAATTTGTGCCAATGAGCATTTCAGACACTCTAAATTCAGATTGAATTAGAAATCTTTTTTTTTTTAATAAAAGTCGATTAGATATTTCGTTCCTAGTATTTGATTTTGGTAGGCTTTATTCGGATACTTCGTCTATTGTGTCTAGTCGTAGATGAATGGCAATGATTTGTCAAACATTAGTTTTATAAGACGTTTTTTTTCTGTAACGATCGTAACGATAAAATAAGGTTTTGATTGTCAGTTCTGTTGAAAACTCATTGGGAAATCGTCAAGTGCACATGCATGTCTAATGATGTAGCTGTATACATAACTATGTTACTGTGACATTTGTAATCCAGACACCTGTCGTTTACAGACAAAAGGTTACATCACCAACCAGAGTGATCTACAAGGACAAGTTGTTCAGTCTATGGACAATTTGGAAAATGATACAGAAGCAGTATCAATATTGTTATATCGAAAACAATAAAGGCTAAATATAATACTATTCCTACATAGGCACCGAACTCCCGATTATCGAACCACAACAACAAAAGGCTTTTCCATGAAAAAAAGTATAAGGATGACTAGATCAATTTTTTCATTTAAGCAAAATGAAAGTTTTTTTCTTAAATCTCTGATTAGAAAATGTCGGTAGATTGTTAAGAGCCACATATTTTAGATGAAATGCTAAACAGTTTCATATTTCTATTTTGACAAACATATACTGTATTAATAAATTACATCTTTGACGACATTTTGTGTTTTGTTATTCGTATTAGAAAACAATCTATACAAAATACAAACATAAAACTAAAGCACTCAATTCATAGTTACAAAGTTGTGGATCGGATGATAGTTGTAGTGTATAACTGGGAGATCATTACAACCTGAATAGAGCGAGGAAATACCTGGACAGATTTCAAATGCTAGTTTCATTTTCAGGATGTCCGTTACGCTTATAATAAAAAGGTAACAGTAATGTACTTCTACAATCACATTTGTCATTTAATATTGTCTTTATATCATACATAAATTAATAAGTTAACACAAATAAAATATATCTTAAAACAAAAATATCTTACGTAGCTTTAACATTATCGTAAACATAATTACTTTAAAAGTCGACTTAATCATGTGATACGATAACCAAGAAAGAATAGCATATTCGCATATACAGGTAACCATAACATGTCATCCACTACAAGTTCACTAGAAATAATGGTCCTTTCGAAAGTCGATACTAGTTGTATTTCATGCTTAGATTTTCTGCATTCTGAGAGAATATGAGATCCAGTGTAATACGAAATTCTATTTACTATCCTTTTATTAGCTGTTAACACAAGATGTGTGTTCCTTTTTTTTTTATTAAAACAAGTTCTCGATAACACCAGTCTGTTCCGTAGGTCAATGTATACATGTGATTTTAAACCTAAGTTGTATGTAGATGTAAATGGTGGCGTGTATACTCATTAATACACCCTATAAACCACCGTCATTCTGTGCTGTTGGTGTTTTGCCCAAATAAGCTTTTAAATGTCCATGTTGAATTGTTCATTCCCTCTAATGCGTTGATATTGACTTTACCGTTTCTTTGGTGAAGTTGTTATTCTCTGTCGTGTTTCTTTAATGCAAGGATTGCTGAGATTGTCTTTCACAAACATGGTTTAACAGATTAAACAAATCAGAATTATAAATATAGCTGTCTATTTGTCCTCGTAGAATTTTCCCATTGACATTAGGGAAATCACATTGATTGCACATGTAAGAGCTAAGTCTCGTAGTGTGGTAATTTCAATATGATCCATTCAGGATTTAAGACTCAACTACAACAAAAAGTTCCATAGCAATCTCATAGGTGTGGTTGATAAAGCAACCTGAGTGTAAATCATCTTACAAGTTAATTTAAACACATGTGTAATTATCAAAATGTACCTAAATAAACTCACATTACGGCTTCGTGAATCACATTACGCTTCTAGGTGAAAGTATGAAGTTTGAGACAGAAAAGCACTATGTAGTCTGTGACTTCAAAGAATCGTACAACACGTGCCGTTGTCGCTATAACGCTGTGCGGACGATTTCAGTATGTCGAGTCTAGAATTAAAATGAGACATGGGTATGTAATAGTACTCCTCGGCGAAAGATACTGTGAAGTACATGGCACGCATCACCTGGTACTCCTCTCCACCAATGGTCATACTCTCCACCACTGGGTAGTCCATGTGAGCATCCGCCAGGGCCACGTATCTATTCTCATACTTTCCACACTTATCATCATTTAAAATGATACACTTGTCTATAAGAACTGCTGGGTAAAATTGCACTGAAATAATCAGAAGGTCGTCGATTTCATCGTCGGTGAGTAGATGAAAGTTTCTGTAATCCCTTAATTTTTTTATGTTGGCAGGATGTTCACTCAAATCCAAAACGTTACTTATACAGTGTATATAAAACATTAAGTTTGCCCGGGGATTACTGGTTACCTTGACAACCTCCCCTTGTGGGCTAGAACATATATCCAAGTCTATTAGTTCAGCCATATTGATACAATGGCAGAAGCGTCTTCAGCATATTGGTACCGACCTATCTATGCAGATCCATGCATTGTCAGTCTGTCTGGTGTTGGCATGTCACGAAGAACTCTGTATATATATACTAACATATATACTAACATTTATAAATAAATCATATTTTGTAAACGAAGGCCGTGAACCTACCATGTCATTGAATAGTTACAAAGTATTGAACCTTAAACACATATCTACAGTGACGTCAATCATATAGTCCATTATAATTCAATCGAGTCACGCTTTGTTAAGCCCCACAAGAATGGCGCCTACCCATATCTGTCAAAAGAACACGACCATTTAATAGAGAGCTGTCAGTAGACCTATACAAACATAGTGTTGAGATTATAATTATTCAGTTGAATTGTTTTCTTAAGCTACAGACTCCTCCCCCGCGATCAATTTTTGTGTTTTGTATGGTCACCTTGGATCAGTTACGACTATAAAAGGCAGGGGTAATTTAAATGTGTGTCGTCTGTCTTTAAAACAAATAGTTATACAAATGATATGTATAGTCCTAACAGCGCTAGCACTATGTCAACCACGAGAGTGTTATCGGTAAACACCGAAAGAAAGGTAGCATTGTACGTTAAGCAGATAACTCCTCTCTTGGTATCTTATCGATCGCATATCATACATATATATACGAACAGATGTATATATATACACATAGTATTACATATACCATGTGCTATATATATATACATCGTATATTAAGTATATCATATATATGTTATATACATCGTATATAATAGGCAATATACTTCGTATATCAAGTATATTATAGGTGATATACAAATACATTTTATACAGTATATATTCATGTTATATATATACGTACCGTATATTATGTATATCATAAATTATATTTATATATCGTATATAAATTAAACGTATGTCATACTTATTCATCGTATATTAAGTATAACATATGTTATATACATCGTATATAAAATATATCATATATTAAGAATATGATATATTATCACTAAAAAATATTTCCAATAACTCTTGTATGGTATGCAGATGTTACGATCGAGTAAGCTCAATATATCAATCTATATAAAAGGAGCAAATATCATATGTTGTGTATTCAGTTGAGGAATTCGATTTGCCAGATTTTTTCCTTGAATGTGGTAAAAGCTACTGATCGAGCCGGTGACAATGTTACATCGAACACACAAAGAACATGTGTTTAACAGTTAATTTGTTTGGGCTTCCGGATATGCTGAGTCTGTTGTCACTGATTTGTTGGAAATCACAGGTTATCTCCCTTACACACACAAACATTTGTTGATCAGACATTAATAAATTCATTTGTATGGCTGGTCTTCCATTTGTTCGGTTAAGTGGAATTGAAATGCTACGTTAATGTTTTGGTTAACCCAAAACACACAACGATCCGACGATAAACAATAGAATCATTTCTTTGTTGTAGTTTGGTTTAGTGGAAGTCAACTGTCAGGTTAATCGTTTGGTTAACCTAAATCACATACATTTGTAAAGATCCGACGATAAACAATGCAATGATTTATTTGGCCTAGTTTGTTGATGTCTGGTCTACCTTTAACACACTAAGAACTGATTTAAACGGTTAAACGGTGTATTATGGTAATTCATCTAACTTTAGTAGTGTATAAAGACATAGTTCGTATGTCCTTTGGGATCAATACAAAGTTTAAAATAACGTAGGCATTTATTTCTATATTTGGCACCGTACTATGTTATTACAGTGCAGGTATTTATGTATTAGGACATTACCTCGTCCATGCGTGCATGTATGGCAACGATTGGCAAAGTTTAATTAAAATAGAGCATACATATACCAGTGTTGTCAGGGAAGATTAGTCCGCAGAGAGATTCTGGCCTTAGGATATTGGCGCCTACGATTGTAAAAACTGTATTCGATTAATATAAATTTGACCTTTTCCATTCTTCACACTGTATTCTTTTCTGTTCGATTGATTGTCAAGTCACTTGTAATTGCATCATGTTGTGCGTGACTTCTGATCATAACGTAGTATAATATTTTCAATAAAAAATATAAAAAAGTCTGTATTTCAATTTATAATACATTAGAATAATAACCTTTAAAGCTTTTGGCAAAATAGAATAAAGCAGGCACATTTCAAACCCAAGCCCCTCCCTCCTATATATGGAATTTGAGACTGACCCATCCAGTTCTTTTTGAGGAACAGCAATTACAAAATTACTGCCGAATCCAAGATGGAAACCTGCCAGTCATTCAATATTTCTTATTAGTATCAACATAAAACTTGGGGCCAAGAGAAACCTACAAAGCAAATTTAAGAACGGTTTGAGAAATAGCAATTATTAAACTAGAGGGTTAAACTACAAGATGACAACCTTGCACTGTGTACGATTACAAAACGTAAATAACACAAACCATGTAAATGATATACAAAGTGTCAATACAACAAACCATGCGTACGATTACAAATCTATTTCAATTTAGGATTACCAGTAAGCTTTTAAATTAAACGTTGAAATTATTTGGGCAATTTGCAATTGTTAAGCGCGTATAGTGTGTTCGACGAAAATGTGTAATATGTTTACCGTCGTGTTGATAAATTGACTACTGCGACAAATCCGTCCATTACAGATAGGCATGTCTTCATGCCGTAATTTTCTCTGTACTCGAATTTATGTACAACTCATAAAAAGAAGATCCTTTCATCTTTCCATATCCCATTCAATCCCATTCAATTTGTATTACATTACTGTTTCACTGGTCAAATTGCGAAGTGTTTAATGGGGTAGTTGTTATAATTTGTCACATTTTAGAAAGTATTTGAGGTTTATGGTCGTGCCTACATTATGTCCAAATTTGTCACAAAGGACTGTGGAGACTGAAATACACCGTAGTGCAGTTACATTCAAAAACGTGTTCTAATTACACATAAACCTAACTGTGACAGGGATAATCAACCAAGCCAGTACCCTGTGTAGCCTTATTATAGACGTGTGTTTTCGTGTGTCAAAGGATACTGTGCGAATCTAAGCCACTTGGTACAATTGGTTTGCCAGCATGGCCTCTAATCAAACCAGCATCGAGTCAGTCGTGATGGCAGTACTACAACATCGCGTAAATACTTGTACAATAGGCCACACCACCAGGCCCAAAACAGCAGTGAATATCGTGTGAAAGTTAATCCATTATCACTGCGTGAAGACAATGTCAAAAGGCCGTCTTCTCTTAATTAGTTATACTTAACTGTCGTTCTGTAAAACCCGAGGCAACTTAAATTAACGATTTTCAAGCTTAAAATTATGTAGAGTTTGGCAGTAACTGAAACTGGTTAATCTATTCTGTAGCAACATTGCTGACATCCTGCCTGTTGGATACGACATTCAACATTCTTCAGGTACGTATACAGGTCGACGAGAAAGTGGATTTCCTGTCATCCTCAGGGCAACATTAATAATGACGCAAATTAGACCAACCAGCGAGAAAATGACTTCATTCGTTTTGAGCACGGGGATCGAGTGTTCTGTTTATCAAAACAAAAAGTGAAATGTTTTCAGTTATGCAGGTAACAATGTTAATTTGATGAACATTCAAAGAGCAATCAACATGTACGAAGCACATCTCAATTACAAAAGGCCGCTTACAATGATTTCTTAACGACTTTTTGACTAAAATATTCTTAAGAAACGTGTTTTGACTTTTTAACGAAAGGATATAGTTAGATTATTAAAACATCGATGACAACAACGTTTGGTAGATTACAGCAAATGCCAACCTCGAGTGACATAAATTGTTATGCTAGTCTTGAAGAGTATAAACCACAATAAGCTAATCGGTGATAAAATAAACTACAGAACGTTCGGTTTCAGTTACATGAATAAGAGAAGGTTAGTTTAGAGAATGACATATTATACTGGGCTTACCCAGAATAGTTTTAACTACATTTGGCTAGCTTTAGTAACAAAAAACAAGAACCGGGAAAGTGACAACAAAAGAACAAGGCATGATAAAACGTCGACTTTAATAGCATACGAAGAAACAGCATATTTCCCGTTGAGATCGTGGTGGTATCGGTTGTCCATATTCTTCATCAATCTGCATCTCGATTCAATTGCGACATGGAAATACCTTAGGATGTGGAAACAGACGTAAATCGAAATCGTCACTCTTTTATAGCTCAGTAGTAAGTCGTTCCTGTTGATCTTAAAGTAAGTTAAGATCGAGGAAAACGAATGAAGTAGAAGAGATTATTTATAGTATCATCAATTTCCAAGCTCAGGAGGATATACACGATCGACGCGGTCAATATTTGTTTTTGATATTTAATTATATCACATCTTCGATATACATGTATTTGAAAGTAAATAGAAAAATTGGCAATGCTTTTGTTACCAGTCCTAATAAGCTATTCAACAAAGTCAGCCTCATATGAAGACGAAAACAAGTCGGCCAGAAGCAAGGTAGAGTTGTTTTCCCTATAGGAATGCCTACAGTCCTGCCATCGAACTTAACAAATATATCGTCGTCAATGAACTTAAGTTTTAGGTTCAGACAAATGCTTAGTTTATCAACTAGTAAAGCCAGTAATAACACGTATTTTATAGGGATTCTTGTGAAGTTTTGGAAACCAATACAATATGAGTCGTGTCCATTTCCTTATCGTTAACTGGTTGTCGGAAGATATTGGAAAACAGAAGCACGATTCACTTGTATTCCATCTTTCGAAAAGTGGAAAAATGTATAGGCAATGCTTTCTTGGTTAAAATGAACCTAGCAAACCGGCAGGTAAGGTAATAGTGTTTGCAAACACGAATTAAGATGTTGGATGGTTTAATTTGTCTGCAGACACAACTACAGACTAAACATGCAGATCCAAGTCAAAGCAATCTCATTAAAATCAGATGTTAATAAAAAAAATGCTATTAATGCGGTACGTGATAATGAACAGCTAGACGAGTCGAATTTAGGCCACATCATTAATAATTTTCAGTCTAAAAGCTGGCTTCTGTGCACAGATGAGGTGAAAATGGTGTGGTTCAAACATAGTGAACACACACTTGTTTCTCTATACTATTTACCATGTCTCCAAACGGATCGAGTTTTGTATATTTCTTGAACTTGACAAGTTCCCAGCAGAATCCACGCGTCATTACATCCAAATGGCACCAGAACGCACCAAAGTATCTAAAACAGTCAATACATAAGCCCGAAATTGAAAATAAATGCGAAAGGACAACAACCTGAACAGAGAAGATAACCAAATCCCCATAAACAGTTTACGTAGCACTTGCCATGGTGTCTCCTGTCAAGTCATGGAAGACGGTTTAACCACTGTCATCCAAAGATGCGGTATCCACGTTTAATCTTGATATACACTGAATGAATTACACTCCGTAAACAGGGAAGGCTGGTACGTATACATTGTAGGCATGTTAATACTGAGGACAGGTAAAGTAGCGATCGTGATATTGGAGTCTTTAAATTTATCATAACGTTTGCTTATTGGTAGTCAGATCAAATAATCCATATTTCTATTTTGGTAAAAAAATAAAAATAATATGAAATTGTGTGCAAAATGTTTGCATTCTTTTAGTGATTGAATAATCCATCTTCACGTCCAATTTTACCGCTGTTATTTTCACTTAAAACAATTTGTACACAACCAAGGAATTTGCTAGTTAGTTCACGTAAAACCCTAAGGATGCTTAAATAAAACAATAAAAACGGTGTGAAAATATCGTGTACATGTACCACTTTTATTCAGTATAACCCGGCAAAAATTACTACAACTAGATTTCATCCATTACGACTCAATAAAGTGGTGTTACACAATTCCATCAAAACTCGCCCTATTATTCATTCTACTTAAACAACATCGCTGTATCATTTAATATTGTCCTATACTTACATATAAATATTGAAACCCATAATTTTCGATTCATTTTCGAGATGGTCATAACGAAATTTGCATAAAATGCAACTTTATCCTGCATGTTAACTGATACATGTTAACTGATACAGAGTTGCAATTCACAATCATATAAATGATTTTAAATACAGCATTGATACTATTTTTAAAAATGTAAATGTAGAACGGCTAGGCCGAGTTGTACGTTATTAATACGAATCATTAAGGATATCACTCAAGCATGGGAGGTCAAATGCTCTTCAAATATATCTCTTTCATACACAATGAAAATATACACTCTCTCATAGTGATACCATTGATATTTATTATCATTGCTTTAAATAACTAAGACTGTTTAACTTATGAATAATAAAAAAAATATTTAATTAATTAATTTACATATATCTAGCTAAGACAGATTTTCAATTCTAGCTTCAGTTTCATAAACGTTTCTTATCATACGGAAGTTCCCTGATTAAGACTTTCCAACTGACAGCAATATATAAATGTTAAGGAATTTGAAGTGAAACTGTGGCCAGGTTTCCAATAGCCAAGTACAGTGTATATCTTTAGACAATTATGCAAAAGGACGATATGAAAATAATGTAAGTATGTTTTTTACAATTAAGTTTAACACAAGATAGATGTAAAAAGAATTTTATCAGCAAATATGCATAATAATTATATATCTATATGAGAAATTACATGTTTCATATATTTTTAAATAAGGACTGTTCGACAATGAGTTTCCTTGTCAATATTAACTCATTCACTGCTGAAATTAAAGAATTTATAAAGAAATCAGGAATGTTACTATTACAATTGAAAATAATATCGTTTTGTAGTATATTGATATTTTCGTTTCTCATTATTTCCTATAGTCATAGAGGTGGTAGGAAGATAGCAGTACATGTATATCGTTACGTTTGGAAAAATGAATGTTATTACGGAGTTACTACAGTCTCAGAAATCTTTCAGCTCAAACGAGTGTAATATACAATATTGCAACAAATAAATATAAGCCTTGGAAAAATTTCTTCAAACCAGGCAGGGTCAAATAATACTAAAATAAATCAGCACATCACATGGATAATTAATGACAAATTCGAGACCGAATTTTATGACCAATAATGACATAAACAAAACCACCACACTATTTAATTAAATGGTATTGTAGATGTATACCTTTTTTAACTTCACCTGTTTGACTGAAATATTGCTTGGAAAAATCCCAAACTGCACACATCTGTGTGATTTAAGTCACAGTATAATGAAGCCCAGGATTGATTGTATCTTCATTCAATAAAATATAATATATTATGTATCAATTTACAATCCCGACCAAGTGATTATAGCCCTTATCTGTTACCACGAGGTTTTCACCATTCCAAATGCTATAAAGCATTACATTACAAGTATGTATTAAGTAACAGTCCTGGCCATGTGATTATATTCCTGTTAACTATTATCACGAAGTATTCACCCTACCAAATGCCCTCAAAAGGAATAACTTATTTTCAAGTGATATTTTTAATTTCATCATAAACTAATACATATATTGCTTATAACCAAAAGGAAAATATCACGTTCACTCTTTCAGATATACAACACAATAAACATCTGGTACTTTATACTCAGCAAAATTACCAAACTTTATCCTCATAAATATATAAGTAAAAAATGGAGAATG
Source organism: Mizuhopecten yessoensis (assembly GCF_002113885.1). Classification (NCBI taxonomy): domain Eukaryota; kingdom Metazoa; phylum Mollusca; class Bivalvia; order Pectinida; family Pectinidae; genus Mizuhopecten; species Mizuhopecten yessoensis. The sequence continues at coordinate 359,286 of NW_018404269.1, read as the reverse complement.
TTCATATCACAGTAATCAGATAGCTGTAAAAAAGGAAACAAATTAAGATCATTATAAACAACACGATTCCTTATTTGTTGGAAGAAAGAAATATGCATCACTTTTTTTTAAATACGAAATCATACAGTAACAGATAATTTCTTTTCACAAACATCTCTCTCTGCTCAAACCAAATTTCACTTTCTGACTAAAGCACCATTTACATTAGCTACATGTACAACTATTACAAAACGTATGCTAAATTAATATAAATCTGACCTTAAATCACTAGGGGAATGAACACATGAAAAATAGTAATGCCACTCTATTCAGATTTCAGCAACACGGTTATAAGCTTAAACCTGAAAACAGGAAAGTAGCAAAAAAGCAATAGCACTAGATCTAGACTAGGTGACACAACTGTACTCACATTTGCACCATATCAGTGAGTACTTGCACCATTCATAACCAGAGATTCCTTAACACACAGGTTTCCAATTACTAACAAGTCTAGAGGCTAGATTTTTTTTATTTCTCTTGTGAGACACAATGAAAGTGGATCTATCCAACCTACATTATATATGATTTCCTTATGATAATGTGGTATAACAAGACATTTTGTTATCCAGCATACTCTAGTAGGCAACCTCGGAGCAGGAAGAACAGGCTCAATGTGTAGACTGAATTGGATTTGTCTTGATTTATATACATTGTTTCATTATATCACACACCTTACATATATCATTGTTCTCTGGTAAGCAGTGTGTATGCATGTTTTAATTTAGACAACATGAAATATATCAGCTGTACATGATATCATACTTAATTAACACACAGGTTTCCAATTACTTACAAGTCTTAGAGGCTAGTATTGAAATAGATACACAAACATAGTATGTATCTATTTCACTTTTCATATAACAGGATAAAAAATGCACAGCAAGACTGGGATTTGAACCTGGGACCCTCTGAACTCTATAAGGATGCTCTGCATGTACCAGTTCAGCTATCTGATCGTCACACTGGTGATTAGAAAAGGAGTAAAATACTCAGAACTGAGCAAAATAAAATGTTTAGGGGTAAAATAAAACGTCTAGGAGTAAAATAACCTGGAAAGGAGTAAAATTTTACCCCATACGTTTTATTTTACCTCTATCCGGGTTATTTTACCCCCTTGACAAGNGTGATTGGCCCAGTCAAGCTCCACTATATATACATTCCTCCCTCCTTTATCTAAGTCTTTGCCTCCCGAAACACTGTTTACAACCCAGTTTCGAGTATCTCCTTATCAAGCATTTACCGAGTTCTTGAAACAATTAAGATTTAGTCACAGGCACCACTGTAACAGGAAAGGAAATATGCACGGCCAGACTGGGAATTGAACCTGAAACCCTCCAAACTCTAGACTGACACTCTACCAATTGAGCTAGCAGTGTTTGCCAGCAATTGACCCTGTCCAGTTCAGCTTCATATATCAAAAAGGAGTGTTTTCACTTCATTTGCATCTATACATGTGTATCTAGTCTGACTAACAACCAAACACGTGCATGAATTATATTTGCTGGAATCCCATGAGTGCATCAATCAATCTTGGAATCTAAAAATAAAGACCATTTATTGTGTCAATCAATTAAGAGGCATAACAATCCAGATATTTAAATGGGAAGGATTGTGGAAGTGATTGATTTTTCTATCATTGCTATAGTACTGAAGAAAAATCAATAACACTAGATTTAGGCTTGTACAAACTTGCTGATTGAGGTAACTCTTAATAATCGCTTATATCCTTACATAACTGGTGTACGTGGCTTTGTGGGAAAATACACTCCAAATATTTCACAAATAAAGATCTAGCATGAAAATATATACTTGGCAGAGGTAGTATACATTAAAGCTTGGAATTCATTGATCCCTGGAAAAGGTCTCTCATCTCCAGCAGTGTCTTCCTCAGCATGTTGATGTAGTTCTTCGAGCTTGTTTCAGGAGTTATGTTGAAAGCTGACACTCCGAAGTGTACCTAACAAATATACAAGGATATTATACAACAAACATGATCTAACTAGATTTCAGTTGTTTTACATTACAGTACACTTGGGTTTTATCATCCATGAAGCGTAAAAAGTGGTAGAACCTTTTATATTGATAAGATTTCACTATAAGTGAAAGTTAAAAAAAAATGTATATATATTTACTTAATTTATTTTACAACAATTATGAAACAAGTTATTTCAACTTATATTAATTAATCACTCTTGTTGGCCAGGATGTTAGCATGCAGTGTGGGAGGAACCGAGTACCCAGAGAAAACACATGTGGTCAGACAGGTGATCATGACCCCCATACCTTTTCACGTCCAATCGAGGAAAGATATAGAACCAGTTTTTTTTTTGTCTTAAAACTTCATTTTTTATAAACATGCATCAGAATGTAAAGAATTTTAGTCATAAGATGTAGGGACTTAGATAGCAATCTAATCTAATTCCGTGGTAGATGTGAAATAGTGTTCTTTTTCAGAATGTGAAATAAAAAGATTTCACATCTTTATCATACTATGATCGACATCGATATATCATTTGTAATAAACCCCTGTGATATCACCGGCCTCATCAATTTATATCACATATCGTTTTTATTCATTCCAAATTGGATGCAATTTGAAGCCTAACTAGTATATTCTACTGATAAATCCATATACACAACATGACACTACCTGTGAGATGTCTTACCTGTGATTCCTGTGGGTTATAACATACACCGTAGCCGTCAGGGACAACCGGACCAAACACCAATACTGAGTCTGAGTGTGCTGGCACCTTTTGATTCAAAGGAATATTCAGTTAATATCACATCATATCTAAAATCACTATGCTTATATTTTGTTTCAAATAACATCTTTATGAAAACCAAATGTCTGTTTTGATGATGGTCTTACAGATTTGTTTCATATCCATAGTCATAAAGAATGTCATTCAGATCAAGGTCACATCATATTTGATGTCATACATAATTATAACAAATACAAATATTCAAACCGCAAAATATTTTTTCCATAAAAATTAGCTGGGCTAGACCAAGGTTGGAACCCTGGACTTCAGATTGTTTTACTATCAGTCTAACCCACTGAGTTACCTATACAATGGAAGTGTCCAGGTCCAGCTGTGCTAGTTATATCCAAATGGAAGGTTACTATATATATAGGAACAAGCCAATCAGATTGATATGTCTCACCTGTGCCCTGCTTAAACCATCAATGCACATATCAGAGAAACTAACTTAAACACAAAATCTTAATGTTGATGAAGATGCTGACAAAGTCAATGGACCATGAAAGGTAATTAGCTGCATCCAGCATTTGATGCATGTGTTGAGATGTAATACCTAAGATGCATCTATAGTCCAAATTTGGTTGGTTTAGCACTTATACTTTCAGTGAAACTAAGTTAAACGCAAAAACGTAATGTTAACGCCACCGCTATCGCCGTAAAAACAACACCTTAGTCTCGCTTCCACTACTTCGTTGCAGCGAGACAAAAACAGCATTGCAATGGGACAGGGATCCTCAAGTTGTCTCCCTTCTCATGTGACCATTCCAATTTGTGAAATTAATGTTTTATTTAAAGCAAACACCTCTCCTCTATGGGTAAGATTTACTCAACTTTATAAACGACATATATTCAGACAGAAGCACCAAATAACTTAAGATAACGGGTACATATGTGACATCATCGGGTGAAGTATGAGGCAGGAGATCCTGTAACTTATATTAAGGATACCTGTCCCATGACACTGTGGTTTTTGGTATATACAGTATAACCTCCCAATAACTTTTGTTTGGATTGATATAAATGTTGATCTGTTTTACACCCAGAATACAGTTGGATATTACATTTTGTCTATTTCATCTTAATATTTCTCATTAAAGTCCCATAGGGAATGGTTTTTGTTTCAGAAATAATTTATCAAAGCTACAGTCATGCTGGAAATACATAGTAATAGTTTTTGACAGTGGTGCGGAGACCCTTAAGGGCAAATAAGTGTGCTTTTTATTCATAAATAGAACAAAAATTTGGAAACATCTTTATTTGACAAATATAAGGAAGAGGTCATAAGTCGACCATGAACTCTGTATGAGATAAAAATGGGATTCTAGTTTTCAGAGTAAGAGATATAATTAAGGTTAGTACACTGTACCTGGCTAGTTGACATCCTGAAGTGTGTACTGAGGGTGTAAGCCATATCCATATGGAGGTCTGGGACATTCATACCATTCTTTATTGCTGCCAGTTTTAGTCCCATGAGGTGACGATCAATACCCATTCCTTGTATGACCTGCAACACCCAAACTCTAAATACATTACATGTAAATATGCTTGTTTATGCTTTATGAATACAAAACAGCTCAAAACTCTTACAGATTAAAAATGTTTCTCCAAAAACCACTTTAGGTTTCCTCAGTCATAACTCAATTGATAAACCAGCTAGGAGTTGGTAACCATTTTTTGTTACCTTCTAATGTGTAACACCCTGGCCATTCTTTCATTGGTCGATCCTCTAAAAACCACATCAAGTAACATTGCTTTGTGACGTCATTTTCCGCTGTGACGTCATAGTTCATGGGAATATTCCCCGATTGGAAACAGGAATAATGTATTATTCCCAAGAGAAACATATACTCTGCTAGATGTTTATATACATTGTACCTAAATGTTGCGGGAGAGAAAGGTTCCCAAACTTGTGATGACTGATTATCATGTGTATCTATAATTTTTAACTCTTGTTAGTCAATTTTCAAATTGTAAAACTAAAAAGATACTCAGTAAACCTCGCATCATTATGAAATCTGAAAATTAACCAACCATCACCTATATATCTGCACCTATTAACCTATTCATTTACTACTTACAGTAAAACCCCGCTAACTCGACCTCGTAGGGTCCAGATCAATAGTTCGAGGAATACATGGTATTCGATTAAGAAGTTTAATCAAGATGACTGCATTTAATAAGATTTAAAACAGCTAAACAATGAAAACATATAGCCACCGGTATTAAGACAGTAAATAAAATTTAAAAGCTGCATGTGTAGCATACTTTTCATTTTGACATAGTCTGCCATACTGTTATCGGCTACGTTAATTTTACAAAATGTAAAAACGAAAGGAACCCTTCATTCATTTTAAAATGAGGAAAATTTTGAATCCTTGTTTGATAACGAAATTAACAATCACGGCGTATTCAAGTTTGAATATCTTTAAAGTTGGTCAAGAATCCGCTACGTGATTTCCGCTTAATATTGTATGCCAAAATATGGATTTACACACTCAGTGAATTCATATTTCCACCAAATAATTGATGTTAAAACGTTGTCTGGAAAAATAAAAATGCACACAAAATGATAAAGCAGCTACAACAGGGTAACTTTACAGTTGCTTTATGATACTGCCGTTAATCCTCTAATCAAGCACAATGAGCGTGGACCGCAGCCTGTGCCTGAAGACATATTGACGGCAGTGCCGGTGTGATAAACAGGTAAAATATTTGTCAGGCATGACAGGTCACAACTATTAGACGAATAGATACTGATAGGATAAATACTATCACCATGAAGAGTTGGGGACACATTTTTGTTCCAGGAATATAGGTTGAGTGAATCGAGTTTGAGGAAGTGGGGTTTTACTCTACTTGCTCTAGAGTTGTTTTTAATGTTATAAACGAAACTGAAAACTCTGATAGTCAAGATGATGGTCTGATTTTGTGATGCTGTTATTATATACCTCATTGGTGTTGTTTTTGTGTGCCTGGTGTGATACTGGTATTACATACTGTACCTCGCTGGTGTAGTTTTTGTGTGCCTGGTGTGTCGTTGGTGTAGTTTTTGTGTGCCTGGTGTAGTTTTTGTGTGCCTGGTGTGATACTGGTATTTATATATATATACATACCTCATTGGTGTAGTTTTTGTGTGCCTGGTGTGATACTGGTATTACATACCTCGTTGGTGTTGTTTTTGTGTGCATGGTGTGATACTGGTATTACATACTGTACCTCGTTGGTGTAGTTTTTGTGTGCCTGGTTTGTCATTGGTGTTGTTTTTGTGTGCCTGGTGTGATACTGGTATTACATACTGTACCTCGTTGGTGTAGTTTTTGTGTGCCTGGTGTGATACAAATATTACATACCTTGTTGTTGTAGTTTTTGTGTGCCTGGTGTACATGTGATACTGGTATTACATACCTCATTGGTGTTGTTTTTGTGTGCCTGGTGTGGTTTTTGTGTGCCTGGTGTGATACTGGTATTACATACCTCGTTGGTGTAGTTTTTGTGTGCCTGAACCGCTTTCCTCAATAACTCTGCCTTGTGTTCCTTGGACGTATTGGCGTCCACAAAAGCTTTACAAAATTCCAGAGAGGCCTCGGAACATGACCGGATAGTATCTGTCCTCCCCAGGTGGAACATACGCAGGGTACCAGTCTCATAGTGGGGTGCTGGCTCATTGTGTATTCTGAAGTCAAATGAAGCAACCAAGATATAAATGATTTTGATATTCTGAGGCTGTTGAAAGAAACTTTTCTTAACAGCAGTAAAACAATAAATGAGATTTTCATGAATTTGTTTCAGAGATGAACTTTAAAATTTGAATACCATCAGTAGAACCCAGCTATCAATTCATTGAAGATCATAATTCTGAAATTTTCTTATCTTTTTACCCACAGTGTTTTGCTGAAACAATTCCCACTCATCTCATGAAGCCTATTGTTTAGAAACAAGAGGCCGAATGGGCCTGAATAGCTCACCTGGTATAAATCTCACACTTGTAATCTTAAAAGTGGACTAAAATACAGCTACAAGCAGAATATCAGTGTTTGATTCATAAGAACCTATTAAAAGATTTAAACATATGATGCCTGTGACCTTGAATGGCGAACAAGGACATTAGGTTGAACAGAGTTTAAAGTCTTCCAACCCAGCATGCTTTTGGCAAAATATCATTACCTTGGACCTATTGGTTATACAGAACAAGTCATTTAGAGATTTAAACATGTATTGACCACTGTGACCTTGAATATGGGTGGAATGTCATTCATTTTGACAAAATTGGTAGCCCTTCATCCCAGCCTGTAAATGACCAAATATCATCACCCTTGGCCTTTGGCTAATTTAGAAGAAGTTGTATAAAAGTTTTAAACATATTTGACCCCAGTGATCTTGAATATAAGGAAAGATCATTCATTTGAATAAACTTGGTTGCCCTTTATCCCAGCATGCTACTGGCCAAATATCATCATCCTAAGAATTCGGTTATTGAGAAGAAGTTGTTTAAAGGTTTTAAACATATTTGACCCCTGTGACCTTGAATAAAAGTAAAGGTCATTCATTTGAACAAACTAGATAGCCCTTTATCCCAGCATGCTACTGGCCAAATATCATTATCCTTGGCCTCTTTGTTATTCAGAAGAAGTTGTATAAAAGTTTTAAACATATTTGACCCCAGTGATCTTGAATATAAGTAAAGATCATTCATTTGAATAAACTTGGTTGCCCTTTATCACAGCATGCTATTGGCCAAATATCGTAAGTTATTCTTAATTATTCAGAAGAAGTTGTTTAAAGGTTTTAAACATATTTGACCCATGTGACCTTGAATATAAGTCAAGGTCATTCATTCGAACAAACTTGGTAGCCCTTCATCACAGCATGCTACTGGCCAAATAGCATCATCCTAGGCCTTTTGGTTATTGAGAAGTTGTTTAAAGGTTTTTAACATATTTGACCCCTGTGACCTTGAATATAGGTGAAGGTCATTCTTTGAACAAACTTTGTAGCCCTTCATCTCAGCATGCTACTAGCTAAATATCATCACCCTGTGCATTTTGGTTATTCAGAAGAAGTTGTTTAATGTTTTTCACATATTTGAATATAGATGAAGGTCATTCATTTGAACAAACTTTGTAGCCCTTCATCTCAGCATGCTACTGGCCAAATATCATCACCCTGTGCATTTTGGTTATTTAGAAGAAGTTGTTTAATGTTTTTCACATATTTGACCCCTGTGACCTTGAATATAGGTGAAGGTCATTCTTTGAACAAACTTTGTAGCCCTTCATCTCAGCATGCTACTGGCTAAATATCATCACCCTGTGCATTTTGGTTATTCAGAAGAAGTTGTTTAATGTTTTTCACATATTTGACCCCTGTGACCTTGAATATAGGTTAAGGCCATTCTTTGAACAAACTTTGTAGCCCCTCATCTCAGCATGCTACTGGCTAAATATCATTACCCTGTGCATTTTGGTTATTCAGAAGAAGTTGTTTAATGTTTTTCACATATTTGACCCCTGTGACCTTGAATATAGGTTAAGGTCATACATTTGAACAAACTTGATAGCCCTTTACCCCAGCATGCTACTGGCCAAATATCATCACCCTAGGCCTTTTGGTTATTAAGAAGAAGTTGTTTTAAAGTCGTTTAAAATATTGACGCCGGACGGACGGATGACGGATGGACAACGGACACCGCGCCACGGCATAAGCTCACTAGGCACTTCGGGCCAGGTGAGCTAAAAAGGTACAACAAATTGGAAATAATATGCTAGTCAAGATAAATATCTAACCCCTGAAGCTGTTTTCAACTTGAAGCTTTACTGATGGATTCACACCAGATCTATGCGGCATACATAGATCTCCAAGTGATGATATACTTGTCATTAGTTAACTGTAACAAGAATTAAAGCTTTGCTATGACACTAATGGTCTTCATTTGTTGACTTTGACTATATATATATAGACTGAGGGTAGAAAATTGGCGATAATACATTATCTACTTAGGGCAAATAGCTGATCTATGATAATTCATTACAGTGTGGATAAGTTATACTCCAAACAAGATTTTTTTTTTGAAATTCGACCGCATTTGATTCGTCTTCCTTGAGGTGAGAGGCCTGGAAATGGTCCATGGCACAATCCCATAAAGAGGTTAGATACATGTATGCCTATAAATGAAGTTTTATTAATATGTTTTCATCAGTTAAGAGGTTATTCTCCTGACATAAGTTTTCAACAGACTGACAAACAGTTGAGGAATGGAAAAACTAATGGAAAACAAACAGATGTATGAAAAATTAAATAAAGAGTCAGATAGATGACAAGACAGAGCTCACAGAAGCTCATTTACAGAAGCTCATTCAACGCCAGATAGAACTCATAGAAGCTCATTCAACGACAGAGCTCACAGAAGCTCATTCAATGACAGAGCTCACAGAAGCTCATTCGATGACAGAGCTCACAGAAGCTCATTCAACACTGTAAATCAGCTGAGCTAGCATGAAATCTCTGCTGTGATAAAAGATGGTATAAACTATATAGCTATACATGTCATAGAATCAGTTACATGTCACAGAACCAGTTATACTAACCTGTAGTATGCCAGCTGTATAGCATTCTGTAGGAAACTGTCGGGGCTCATCTTTTGTGACTTGGGGAAGTTCTTGCCATAATCGTTGAACACGAACACATTAAGATCAACATCGTCCACCAATCTACAGACCAAACACAATTGTCAAAACAAATCAGATCTATACATAGATAGACATTTACACAAACCTTAGTAGTAAAGAAATGTACTATGTATTGCAAAATAAATTTGGCTGAATAACGTATGTAGATTAACGAAGTACAATCATTTTATAGTAAAGTGTTCGTAATAACTGAGAGACTGTTTTATCATTTACTGTGTGATTAATTTTATACACAGTTTCTTACATGAAAAATTGACTTTAAAAGCATTTTTCTTGGATAAAATACATTGTAAAATATAATGAAAGTATAATGATCAGGAGAGGTAAATGCAACAGTACATACACATCCAACTGGGTCCGGGCTGTGGCTATCATGTCCTTGATGTTCGTACTAAGGTTAAAGGTGAGCTTTGTTGGTGTGGGTGGAGCGGGGGAATCTGATCCAGATGACTTGTTTTTAGAACTGAAATGACAGAAATATTGTACCATTTTAATTACTTCAACACTACAGGCATTCTTTTCCAAGATAGAATATATTACTCTATCACATGACCTGTGTATTTAATTTCTTGGGTTTTCATGGTTGTTGTGAACTGCAACTGTTAGTACAGTAATATAACCATTAAACACATTCAATCATAGCTAGCAGACTGTGAATGTTTAGCTTGTATCCAAATTAAAACCAGAAAATAACTAAACAATTTTTTTATGTGACAGAATTTGCAAAACTGATCTAAAGTATGCAGTACACACAATATTTTGTAAAGAATTTTTGGGACTGGAAGGTATTATAAATCTACAATTTATTCATTTCTGAAAATTAACAAAATTAAACTAGAACTGTAAGCCAAAGGCTAACTAATACCCCACCTGCTATATAAACCAAAACTGTAAGTTAAAGGCTTAACTAAGGCAAAGCATTGCAAAGCAATCCATAGTCTCCCACCAGTAATAAGTATTTCGCAAAAAGGGGCATACCTCCATCAAAAAGGGTTGAAATCCAAAATTAAAATGCTGGTGCACAAATACATAAAATACTGATCATTCATGCAAAGTTTCACTGAAATCCACCTGTTAGATAAGGAGACGTTGCGCGGACAAGTATTTCGCACAAAGGGGCATAACTCCACCAAAAAGGGTCGAAATCCCAAATTAAAATGCCAGTGCACAACTACATAAGATACTGATCATTCATGCAAAGTTTCAATGAAATCCACCAGTTAATTAAGGAGGAGTTTTCCAGACAAGTATTTCGCAAAAAGGGGCATAACTCCACCAAAAAGGTTGAAATCCCAAATCAAAATGCCAGTGCACAAAAACATAAAATACTGATCTTTCATGAAAAGTTTCAATGAAATCCACCTGTTAGATAAGGAGATGTTGAACGGACAAGTATTTTGCACAAAGGGGCATAACTCCACCAAAAAGGGTTGAAATCCCAAATTAAAATGCCGGTGCACAACTACATAAGATACTGATCATTCATGCAAAGTTTCAATGAAATTCACCAGTTGATGAAGGAGGAGTTTTCCGGACAAGTATTTCGCAAAAAGGGGCATAACTCGATCAAAAAGGGTCGAAATCCCAATTAAAATGCTGGTGCACAACTACATAAGATACTGATCATTCATGCAAAGTTTCAATGAAATCCACCAGTTCGTTAAGGAGGAGTTTTCCGGACAAGTTACTGCGGATGACAGACATCCAGACATCCAGACAGGGTGATTCTAGTATACCCCCCCTAACTTCGTTGCGGGGGTATAATAACTATGTGTGCAGTATATATATACACACAAACAAGTTCAATGGTATATTAAATGTATCTGAATATCATTATTTATCATAGATACTAGCTAATTACCACTGATGTTTGCCTGACTGAAGTGAATATGTTACACTGGACTGGTCTACAAGGTTTTGTCAAGGCTCGCCTGAAAGCAGCATCAGATTACTAGATCCGGCCTTATTTCATAAACGAACAACTGTGGTCCAACCGGTCCAACCGTTTGAATCATGATGAACAAATGCGGCCTTGGACTGCTGGTATAGGTATTAGGTAGCTCTTTACCAGCTGCTACTCTTTGTATTTTGATTTGCTACACAAAGTTACTTTCCTATAGAAAGTGCCTATTCCAATCACAAACAAAACAGATTAAAACCACCACACTGTCATTGCATAATCATATAGCCTATCATTATGTATCTGTGTATACTCATTAAGGCACCTGTCACTGAAGCATTACAATCAAACTTACCAGTAAGCAACGACATGGTCGAGCAGCATCACCACTGGGGGTCCTTCTGCTGATGTGTGTTCATATGTCAGTCCACTGATACCGTCCCTCCCAACCACGAACTGGAGGTAGAGAAAGGATACCTGATTATCATTACTTCACATTAGACTGCCTACTAGCCCCTAAGCTTTTATGAAGAATTTCTCAACTGCATTTTACTACACTAGTTAACTCTCCTTAGTTTAGAATCTGACATTCAAGTAAATAACTTAATATCTATATAATATTCTACAGAAGGGGGCCAGTCTAATTAACTACACATGTACATACAAGTGTCTTTTTTTACAATATCTGAATCTTATAATTTCTTTGAGTAGTACACTCATTTACAAATGATCATATACAGTATATGATATATATTTTATCAGTATAGACAGGTCTTAATTAAATGATTTACCTGTATTGTCTTGTCAAACCACCTATTGCCGGAGTTTAGACAATCACCTCCACCATGTAACATTTGTCGTGCGGCCACGCTACGCTCATCACTCATGTCCTGTGGTAGGTTGTTGTCTAAACATACCACACAAATGCTGTGCTTGATCCGGTCTAGACTGGCACTGTTTTCTTTATCTGTGGACAGTTAAATAGATATGTATCATACATGCATCTAAAGGTGTGCTCGTGTAAAGCTAAAGTGCATCCTCGGTACAAGTTCACAAATCTTAAACGATTCACTCTGAAGTTGAAATAAAATCTAAGTGCATAATATAAATACATAAAGTTGTGACAAAAAGCAAAAATTAGATGTTAAAGGATTATTGTTTATATTGAGAGAACATACATACATTTGTATTCATCAAAAGATAATATCGCTTCTCCTTTCATTGTATTGAATTTTATCAGATATTATTTTTTCATATTATTCACGACAAGTTATTGGCCAGGAGTGCATCATGTGTCCACCGATAAAAACCGATATTGACTTGGAGCGCATGATTTTTGTTGAAGGACTGGATGTGTCTAAAAATAGAATTATGATGTGTCTCCGAACAATGCACCGTTCTGCTTTCGAGGCTTTTTTGGTGGGTTTTTTCAGATTGCTTACATTACTGTTTTGAAAATAATAAAACAATTGCACCCTTTAACTTTGGTAGATACCTGGATTTATCGACCCGAGAACAGATATATTGACCTCGGACTGCTACTGCATCACATTACTGTGAAATCAGATACTTTCGTGGGTTTCAACAAAAAAATAAAAAAAATTGTGTGTACATCAGTTCGTTGACTACAAGTAACCATTCATATGAGGAATATCTCCATGCCAAACCTGTTATTACTTCTTGGACCTATGAATTCGTGGATGAAAAGTACAAACGAAATCAAGGAAATTAAAACCCCCACAAAAATGAGTGATTTCACAGTATATAATATCATGGATAAGAAGCATAATGTTGGATTTTGCAGCATCTTCATGGGAACTGATAGTTTGTATATGTAATTTTAGTACTTGTTACCTTTGGCTAGTTCGCTGTAGGCCTTGGCCCAGGTGGACCTGTTTTCTGTGGTGAGGAGTCCCACGGGCGTGGCCACCTGGTCAGATTCCTGTACTAAGCTCTTCAGCTGACGATAGATCTGGGCCTCAGACAGTGGTTTTCCATCAGAACCATAAACATCTAGTGCAAACAACTGCAACAGAGATCAGTTTCCTTTGTAACACTAGCACCCTTGCTACTATATCTTTTTAACCCTCCATGATATTGTTCATCATACAAATCATTTTCTACATTTTACCTTCCAGAACACAGCTCCTCATTCACATCACTTAAATGTTCAATTTCAGGGGTGCAAAATTTCATAATTTTGTTTACTTAACTTATTTGCAGGGTTTTATTTTCGCGAAGTACAACTGGTCTAAGCTCATTTTGGAGAACCTCGTAAATAGTTCTGAGTGCCAATTATAACTAAATTCAATTCTATAGGACTACCGTAGACTCAGTATAAGCCTCAACTCAACTGGCATCACTGACGTGTTAAATGTGGATGTTCTTGCCAAAATCAAACCATTTCATGAGGTACAAAATTTGTGAGTTTTGAAGCAATTACGAAAACAGCAAAATTAAAAACCCTCATGAATATTAGCAACTTTACAGTATTCTACCCTCCAGAATGGACATTGTTACTTATTCAAACTATCAATTTTACCTTTATCATCCTAATAGCCTTTATTTTTTATCCTCAACAATTCTATTATTCACCTACAGTATGCCAGTATGTATTTAACCCATTTTACAGTTTCCAAAGGAGGACTAATGAATACCTAACGTAGTCAAATCACCTATCTTTCAACGAAAAAACATGAACACCATACCGTACTTAACTGGATGTGGAACATGCTTCCAGTATGTTTCAAAGCTTAATGTTACAAACCAAGGGAGTTTTGTACAGTAGCTATGGACTCACCTGGTTGTTGTGAGCCACTATAATGCTCTTTGGGGCGTTTGGTTGGTCGGGAGGGTAGCAGGTCCAACTGTCACACTTTTTGCCAGGTGTACGACACGCAGACAAGATCTTGTAGTACTGGGTCATACACAGGGGCTTCTTACCCATGTGTTCCACTGGCAACGTCTGGCTAGAGATGGAAAAACAGAATTATTTATAAAATTAGATTTTTTAAATACCAGAGGCGACCTATAGCTAGTTACTTTTTTTTAGGCCTCAAAACAAAATCTTGTTTCCGCTACCCCTACCCACCCTAGATTTTCGTGCCTACCATAAAGTTTTTATTGGCATTTATTGATAATGCACTGTTCAAGTCAAAACTCCTGCTCTATATAACCATAGTAAAAATATTTTCCCAAAAAACCCAATTGCCAATCTACCTACCCTGTTTTTTCTGAGGATGATAGTGGAAACACAAGTAATTTATTTTAGCCTTATTAACAAACAGACATATAACATATAACTATAGACAGAGTAAAGTAAACTAATATCTTGTAGGCAATCAAGTTAATGTGAAATCAGATATTTTGTTTGGGCCCAAATATTGTGGTTCTCCCCAAAAAAAGATCATTTTGTGAGTACATGACTTTCCATAATACGAGGACCAACTCATATGTTGTAGTGAGCTGCTTTTTTATTCACCTTATACTGGTCATTTCTTCGTGGACCTCCTGATAGAAGTAGAATGATATATACGTTAATGCTATGTAACAGATCTTGTACAGACCCGGTTAGTCACTGCAGTTAAACTTTCGTTTATTTTTTTTCTAAAAAAACTTACTTGTCTATCATGAGCTTGAAATCCAAGACACCAGCAATTAATTTGGCTGCATATCTGGGAAAAAAAAAAAAAAAAATGAAAACTTGCAGGAAATAACATTCAATTTACACCAACAAATAAATCAAAACAAATGACTATTAAATTACAAGAGATCCCAGAGGGATCTTGGCGTCCACCTTTGTACCATCTTCATTAGTTCTTTGTCAGTTCGATCTTTTCTTTCCTCTAATCTGTTTGATCGAGTCATGTTAACAGTAAATGCACCTTGAGGTAACTTTTGATCTAGACTTAATACTGATGTGTATGAAAGCCAACCTTCAAAGTGAGTTTGTCATCTCACATATTTACTAGTACAGTACTTAATGTGAAAGAAATAGAATCGATCATTGCAGTATGAGAAAGATCTGTTTAGCTCTTCTTTTAATCCATTTTGTTTTTATGATCAGTCTCAAAATAAAACATACACAACGAGGGATCAAGGGGAACCTACATATACAATTTGAGAAAGATCCCTCTGATACTTCTTGAGAAATAGCGATAACAAACTTTCACTATCAAAATCCAAGATGGCTGCCTGTCGGCCATGTTGTTTATCCGATCAGTCTCAAAAGTTGCCCTGCACAGCTAAGGACCAAGAGGAACCTGCATATAAAATTTGAGAAAGATCCCTCTGGTACTTCTTGAGAAATACTGATAACAAGAATTGTTTACGGACGGACGGCGGATGGCGGACCACGGACGCAGGGTGATTTGAATAGCCCACCATCAGATGATGGTGGGCTAAAAAGTCAACACACAGCTAATCTTAGGTCCAATTCAAGTTTATTTTACAGAATGTTACGATTCTTTAACTTCCGCTGTAAACGTCAATGATATCTACTGAATCTGACCTGAGTTGTCCTTCCTTGTCTCTATAGCTCTGGCGCGGGAACACTATTCCTGGACTGACGTTTACTGTAACAGGTGACCGAAACTCAAGGTAGGCAGTCTTCATCCACCACTCCGACAGCTGAAAGTTAACATTGTCAAAATACAATAATGTATTTCAGAATGATAGCATGATACAGTCTTGCTGCATTGCATGCATAATATAATACAGTGGTATTAATTACTGAAAAAAAAATCTTTTTTTCTCCTTTTTTTTTTTTTTACATCTATATCAAACAGACATTACACACATACTCTCACTTGTAGACAACGCTGGTATTAATTATATTATGCAAAATTAAAAAAAAAAAAAAGTTTCACTGTCTATAATGCTATTTACATGTATGAAAATTCTTAATGTCTTAACTTAACCCCCCAAAAAACCAAACATATGCTTTCCTTCTTTTTAAGATAATGAAATTGTCAGGTGTAACTCAGATGGTAAATCATGTGATCTTTTCATTCTACTTATCATATAGTTCCAGAAAGTGGGCTCTAATAGCCGATTGTAAGCTATTATAGTGGGAGCATATCATATGAACCAATTTTTTCTCCTTGTTCAGGAATTTACCATGACAATATACACCAGACTGTAGTTTTTTGTACGTGTATTGAAAAAATACATTGCCTTATGTAAAAGCTTATGAAGCATTCACCAAAATGGCACACTTGTTGGGTTACGTTATCAGTTTCTTCCTATATCATATCATATCATATCATATCATATATCATATCATATCTATCATATCATATCATATCATATCATATATCATATCATATCATATCATATCATATCAAGAATTTAAATAAACATTGCATTTAGCACTAATTTACAACGAAACCAAATGTGTTTAACATTATACTCACCCAATTTTCTTCCTGACTTGCTCTGTGTTCCAAAAGTGTCTGAAGTTTGGGTCCTGGATTTTTACTGAATTCCTGTACTATCTATTGAACATATCAAATGAATGAGCATGTCTGTTAATGTTTTAAAATACTGAAATAACACAGTTTTCATCTAATTTGTTTTTAATTGTTTTAGACATGACATACACCTATTGCACATAATGACTAATCATTATGTTGATTAAATAGGAACTTACTTATTTCAGTATCATTATATATACTACCATTTCATTTCTGCTACATGATACT
Organism: Mizuhopecten yessoensis; assembly: GCF_002113885.1. Classification (NCBI taxonomy): domain Eukaryota; kingdom Metazoa; phylum Mollusca; class Bivalvia; order Pectinida; family Pectinidae; genus Mizuhopecten; species Mizuhopecten yessoensis. The sequence continues at coordinate 342,194 of NW_018404269.1, read as the reverse complement.
GTTAACATATTTAAGGATACATACATAAAAGCTTACACGTGTATCTTCACTATAAAAGAGTCTACACAAAAAAAACACCTTCAAATAAGACTTAGAAACGCTGACTTCGAGTTTACGTGTTTAATTTATGACATTTTAAAGGTACAAAAAATACATGCATTATAACACAGGTACATGAAATTCTTAATTTCTATGTAATAAAACATTTATTAGCAGCATGAAATATGATGTATCAAACATACTAAGAGAAGTAACTCTTACAAAAATCAAATGTATAAAAATTATATATAATATGTATGGTTAGTAAATGACCTCAATGTATTAGTAATGATATTATACTACTGTATACCAAGGAGTTTACGCTGAAGTTAAATTTTCACCTTCTCCGCCCTCCGTGATTAGGGTGAATTTATCATTACATCAGATTTAAGTAAGCAACATAATAGAAATTGTAATGAAATGAGCAGGGAGAAAGTTTAGTAACAGTGGATGAAAATTGATTTCATGGTCTTTTTGTGTTGATGCTTAAGCACCAATAATTGAAATGAGATGTAAAAATATGTTGCCGTTACTAATGTAATAGCATACATCTTGTAATACTATACATCACAAAAACTGGGTGCCATATTTGGAAAAACATCATTTCTAAGCATTTTTTATAGATTTTATGCAATGTATTTCTAAGATTTTCTTTTTAACAGTAGTCACCCATATAATGGACATGTCCATGTTCACAAACAGGTTGACAAATAAAAATACATGGCAATTTAATTAAATATGCAAGAAAAATAAAATGAAAAGCTCAAGTTGGACTATATCATTTACTGGATAAATATATATATATGGCGTAAGTAACATTAGGGTACATATATAGGGGATTAAACATAAAATCATATCAGATATAGTAGGATGTCCTTAAATGTAGGTAAAGTCAAGTTACACAATTTAAATAATTTACTGACGTCAACGTGTTGCCAAAACTACGGCAACAGGTCAATGTAACATATGTAAAATTACATCATGATTACAATAGTACCAACCTGTTCTGTGTTCTTGAATTCTTCATCACTGAGCAGGGGTCTGACAGACTTCAGGTACTTGTTGAGGGTTTGATCGAGGGGAGGGACAGGAAGGCGGGGCAAAGACGCCTGGAGGGAGAACATCTTGCCTGGAGGTGGGTGTGTCATGGCTGTGGACGTACACTGGACAGCTCTCACTATTCCTCGGGACTGCAGAAAGACAAAACATTACCTTTTAGGGTGGGCACTCTAAAATAGAAAGCAATGTTTCATGTTTCCAACAATCCTCGATACTCCAGGGATTGCAACACTCACTTCTGCCCTCTAAACCCCTGGAATATGTCAGGACAAAATTAAAGGCTCAGTGTGTGCCACCTAATGCATGAGCCAAGAAGACTGCAGCTTTGATCCACAGGGACATGGATCGCTTTACTTGTAATATCAAAAAATAGATCCTTTAATCTGATGTGCATCTAAAGAATCCCGCAGTTGAGTAACAGTAAAATTGACTGGCTTTGAAGTCGAGAGTCGCAACTCTATAGTCTTCAAAGGACAGATATCAGCAGAGTGATTGGGCAGGGTTTACCTGAGACCAATCAATTTGCTAGCCCTGTGCCTTCAAGTTTGCTTTGACATATATTCCAGCGGTGCAGATCGTGAGCGTAAGTGAGTGTAACCCCTAGAGTATCGAGGATAGTCAGGGTGTCAACAACCAAGACATATAATTCTGATTTCTGTAAGTATACCTACATATATATACATATACTTGCAAGGTGTTTTTTGAAACTTCCTCAATTGATAAATATTTTGAAATGAAGTTTCATCCACTATGTACATTACTATACACATCCACCGCCATTAAATAACTTACATGTATGTTGAGATAACTAAACAAGAATTCCATGGGAGTGGATGTGTCACCTGCTCAGCGCTTTTAGTAAGAAAAGTACGTGTTTTGGCTTGAGTTATTACCGTACAAAATTTGAAAAGAATTGATTCAAAAATAAAAACGTTCTTGCATTTAATACACAATACCCTTATTTGGAAATAAAGGGGGCATAACTCCATCAAAAATGCACGTTCACTTCTGAAATGCGTATTTGTCTGAGCTATTTTAGTATATGCAATTTGTGTACCAAGTTTGAGTTCAATCAACCCAAGGGAACTTAAGTTATCGCACGGAAATCTTGTTAAGTAATACCTACTGTATATGTATGTCGCCTCGCATTGCAGGTGACACAAAAAGAGCAGCAATAGTCTATAAATATCTTAAATACTGACTTTACACCACAATTCCTAGTACCACTGTCTCCAGCTGACACAAATTATAATACAGACGACCTGTGTTTGTAACTCAAGATTCAGGCTTACAGGTGCAACTAAATATAGATATATACACCTTATAGTTATTACACATTTCATGAAATACATTTATAACTCTGCAGATCTATTCATCAATCTACAATGTTGTTAACCCTTTCACCACTGTAGACCATAATGGACTCATCCAGATCAATGCATGGTAGAGTCTACTAAAGTTACATAGGGGTGAAAGGGTTAATAATAATACATGGATTGTAAAGATATTCAAAATTACCTTAAAATCAAAAATGAAACACAAGTCAATATTGTCATACTAAGAATTTAGATAAAGCACACATATGTACCTAGTTTTGATCTTCAGCAGTGTAGCACTAACAGTATTACCCTAGCAGCTCTACTCGCCATGTAAGCATGTGGGTTTATTGCTGATCATGTTTGTTAGAGCTGTCAGATCATCACTGTGGACTTTAACCTTCTCAATGGTCATGAGCAGCATATACCTATCGTTATATAGGTGAATCTTGTGAACTATATCATGACATGAAGTGTCCCACATTTTCACCTGTGAAGTCGTGCTATCAATCTGTCTGGTGTATCGACTATGTACAAATTATGTATATTCATCTATCATGAAAAGGATACATGTACGGTAAAGAATGAGTATTTACTGTAATTAAGTGCCTTTATATGTACTGGTTCATCATATAAATAGAGGATAGAACTTTGCATGTAACAGTTGCAAGCACTACCTACCACATGCTTTATCTAATATGTTACAGAGTAACTGTTTTTGTGGAGGCAAATCAAACAGTGCGAGTACTATATTGACTTTATGAGCTTTGTATATATATATGAGAAGATTTTAAAATAATCAGAAACACACGTACATTATAAGATCTGAACAGCATGGGCACTTTACAGATGTACATGTTTCTGGATTATTTTTATAACCATTCATATAACTAAAAATAAGGCCATGCAATGATCATGAGAACGTAATACATTTTAGTATGTAAATATGTCCATGCATAAATCACAGATATCTGATCATGATATATATATGTGAATGTGATGTATTGCTTTTATTCTATGGTATACTAAACCCTTTCACCCCTATGTAACTTTAATAAACTCTACCATGCATTGATATGGATAAGTCCATTATGGTCTATACATGTACAGTGGTGTAAGGGTTAATATAACTGTCATTATATAAATATCATATTTCCTAAATTGTGGCTAAAAAACAATTGTTGGTTTTGGTTGTTTGTGTTTTATGTCCTATTAACAGCTATGGTCATTTAAGGACGTGCCAGGTTTTGGTGGTGCAGGAAAGTAGGATGTCCCAGAGAAAAAACACCGAACTACAGCCAGTACCTGGCGACTGCCCCACGTAGGTCTTGAACCCGCTACCCAGTGTTTGAGGGCTCAAGTGGTAGCAGAATGTCAGACGCCGTACAACAACTTGGCCACTGCGCCCCCCCCCCCCACTTTTTTTTTTATAGAAGGGTGTCACTTGATAATGTTACATGTTCTTTGCATTTTCTTCTACTGCTTAAAAACATTGATTTAATGATGTCACTTAATCTAATAACATGTTAGTATGTATTGTGTTTCAGTGTGTCAGACAACAAGATGTTGAACATTATAATTTAACTCGATTGAGCTGCTCGATTCCCTTCCTTGGTAGAATTCAGAGATATGTAAATTAGAACTAGATCAAGGTCACTAAATGTATAGCCATATAGGATAGCAGAAGCTTAAAAAAGTATCCCATGTGACGTACAGACAGTGTGTTTGTCTCGTGTGAAGAGGTGGAAGAAGTACAGTAAAATGTTGATATAATGCCTTTCATTTCATTTGTCATCTCATTTTACTGCCAACATGTATTTCCATGTCCCTTTTTTTTTTTTTTGAGAATTTCCTTATACAGTACCTTCAATTTATCGCCAGACCCCTTCATAATGCCAAATTTTCTCTGCACAAATGGTGGCAGTATAACAAGGTTTACCTGTAAAACTTATGTTTCATTCAGATGGAAGGATTGATCCATCATTATATTATCATATAATCCTCTTTTATTTTCAATATGGGAGGATATTAAAACAAGAAGTTGATTACCTAGATAACACTTGATAAGGACCATGACTATACAATTTATAATGACCACCTTTTACAATCATGCATCCATAAACGTCGATATACTGTACTGTGTATACACAAATATGTGTTAAAGTATGCACATCATACAGAAAGTTTAAAGTTTTCAATTGGTTGTGGCAGTCTTAGAGTTTAAAATTTATATAGGGATTGAACAGTGTTTTTTAAATTTACATGCCGGTATGAACGCAAATCGGTTTCATCCATATTGCATGAAGCCTGCTATATGGATCTAACCGATTTGCATTCATACTGGCATAAAAATTAAAAAACGCTGTTCAATCCATATACAAATGTATTTACATTTTTATTATAGAACAATTGTTTCATTTTATTTATTTGTTCTTAAATAACTAATTTATTTACTGCGTTTTGTATATATGTGTCGTCCTTTAAACGACATTGGTGGAACAGCCCTATTGAAATAAAATTGGCGCCAATAACTAACTAGTCATTTGAGCGTTTGACATAGGGGCATTCTCCATGTTATCCGAAGCGAAGCGACAAGATTCTCATTGAACAAGATTAATCTATGTCGTCATAAGTAAACCGCGTGTTACGTCACAAGAGTTTATGCTTTCATACTCGAATGAAATTCATTTTTTGCTGGTAATGTTTATGAAGTGGGCTGCAGTGCAAATGTAAATATATAAATTTGTCATAGACCTACGGAAATTATGGTAGACCAGACCTTTACCAAGAAAATTTAACTTGCATATTTAGTGGTGTATATCATCAAAGTAAGAAAATATGTGTTATAATAATGGACAAAAACATTATTTTGTTTGACACTATTATATTTATCATTGAATAACACACATCCTAGAGATTAACTTCAACTTGGTCTATGAATTAAATTTTCCCCATAGACCTATGGTGATTTTCATGGTGTCTATGCATGCATGGGTCTATGTTAGTTCGAACACTGTTATGATTTCCGATCGGCTATGCATGGAAAACTGAACTAAAAAATATTTTTGAAACATACTTACACTGTTTGTATGTGCATACATGTTCATCAAATACCCTTGATTTCCCACTGATGGAAATGGAGCTTTTAACATATCATAAATTATATATCAAAGAAGTGGAACTAAACACGAAGCCTACTGTGCATGCAGTAAGGTTACAAATGAATGCAGTGTCTGAATAAAGACATCTGAATACAAAATTTTAAGATAGATGCATGGAAGATTAAGCAAAGTATAAAAAATACATTATTACACTTTAAAGTAGGGTTGTCAACGGATAAGTGGTTACTCAGTTGGAAGACTGTAAACCCAGTCATCAAAATCAATAACTGAATAGTCTGACATTTATAGGGATCGAGCTCCATGTTTAACTAGCTTAATTGTAAAATTCTCTATTGATGAGTCCAGTTTGACAACCCTACTTTAAAGATTATTCCAAATAAATTACAGGGTCCTGAAAAGATGCACCCTAGTAGATTATATATAAAGGAATACTGGTAAGCTAATACTAACTGTTAAGACCGTTTACGGAACTCTATCTCCCACTACACTGGTTTTTCATATTATACTGTAACCCCTCCCCCCTTTAATTTCAATTTGGATATATTTGAATATAACAATAACTTAAGCAAAGTTGGGCCAGAACACTTCAGCTGTTGACCTTGCAGGAAGTCAAGTCAGTTAGAGCAATATATATGTCCAATGCAACAATCTCAACAATCCCAGAGTTCAAATCATAGATCACGTGTATATTAAAGCTCTGCCAAATTTTTACAATAGAACACGTTGATAACATTTTGTTTATTTAATATTTTTTTATTGTTTTTTTATAAATACATTTCACATCAAATCTAGGTAATTAGTCCTGTTGAAATGCATATTAAACTTTATGGGAGTGGTAGGGGAATCATTTAAAGGAAACAGATCTATACACATATACTGTAAGTGCATGTTTCAGCTTCACTTAATGTTTCGGAATCATTTTTGGCAATCAAGCAAAAAATGGTTTCACAGATGTCATCTTTGGATCAATTTTGGAATGTAAAGTGGTGGAAAATCCACCAGAAACTTGAAGCAGTATACATAATGCTTGCAGTTTGTGCATTTTATGATCACTTACAATCCTACCTTCTAGCTCTCTTGTCACAAAATTGGCCAGCTTGCCAACCCTTGTTTCAAGCATTTGGGGTACGCTTGGCAAGGGGATACCTGAACCTGGGTTGTAATTATAGTTGTGTCTTCGGGGGGCATAGACTTAGAAAAAGGAGGGAGGAATGTAGCAGAGTCGATCATCGACCACCAGATAGTTCAATTTAAATAGTAGAGATCTAGAGGGTTCCAGGTTCGAACCCAGTTCTGGCTGTTGCATATCTCTCTTTCTCCTGTTACATATTGATGACTCGCTGCTGATGAGTCGCAGGTTAATCAAACATCCAATATTAACTAGTCAGTGAATTGCTTAAACTTTAAGAAATCGGTACGTGTTCACCACTTGTTTTAAAAAGACTGGAAAGTCGCATGGGTACATCTAAGTGACATAATGCAGATTACCAAGTGTCATTGTTTATCTTCACAGTTATGATCGATTAGTAGTACTTATATTAATACCCGGCCTCCTAGGCCTCTGACGACGCAATATATAAAAAGAATCTCTCGTCTGACATCGGAAAGCTACGTTAGCGCAGCTAATCGATCAGGTTCTAGATTCTCTGTCAATGAAAGCTATTCTTGCAACGCATTCGTGAAAAGCACTGATAAACATACTCACCGTAGCTCGACCCAGTATGCGCAACATGACACTGTTTGTATATGAGGACAGCGACAGGTACAAAGTTCACAAGTAAAGATACTGACTGAATTAACAATTATTTCTTAGTTTACTAGTTTGTACGCCTGCGCAGAACATAATGCTACTTCCGGCGCTACTTTCGGTTTGTATTTAATGCGTGCTAATTATAAAAGAAAGGAAAATAAAAATCAGGTTGAGGCAATACAACCCATAGAAAACGACTAAAAGCATTTGTATCCTGCGTGACTGTCAATACCGCATAACTATAGATTATTTAGTTTCGACATATTTTGTAACAGTTACTTCCCTTTAATCATCAGTTTTAGATCCCTGTGTTATCGGTTTCCGCGCACTCATGCCTGATCATATCGGTAGAAAAATGTTGAAATTACGGATGACAGTAATAGACATGTACACAATCTACTAATAGAAAAAAAAACTAGCAACAGAAAATTCTATTTAAAAAAAAAATCAGATGCAACAATTTTAAACTTTCTCCCGTCGGAGTTTCCGTAACGTGTGTCTATTTTGATTTAGTACTAGTGTTCAAAGAAATATAGCTATATACACTAAAAGTAAATTCTCCATAGTGGCCCGCACGAACAAAACTTCGTTTGGTATACAAAAAATATCCTTGTGTAGTGTCCAGCAGGTCACATAGTAACGAGATATAGCTTGATAAAATGGCTGCGCAGAAATATATAACGCACGGAAACCTATGACTAGACGATAGCTAGCCTAGCTACATGTACCATGCCTGAGAGGCCACCATTTACACTTGAATTGTCCAAAACAATTTGATTTCTTTGACGTCCGATAACTAAGTTTAAAAGTTGGGGTAGCTAAGGTAGTAAAAGCCACTGGCTAACTCCTTACAAAATCTTTTAAGGGCTGGTGGTCCACAATTAAGCCTATCAACAACATTAGACTTCTAAGATACACGTAATTCAATGACAGTTTGGATGGTTTTAACTCCAGAATCCCAGCTCCCTACTCTCCACTCTTTCCTGGATCAGCACTCTAAAAAAAGTAAAAATAATTCCCTTTTTTACATGAACAAGTACATGTGCATTTTGGGTAACTCTAAATCGGACTAACTAGCTATATATATATAGAGAGAGACATGCATGACGTCGTTATGTATGGAGTACCAGGCATGTTGACAAAACGACAAATGTCTTTCTGCCGTTTCCAACTTCACGAAACGTTGCAAGACAAGGTCTTTCAACTATATATATATTGTCCGGCTTTGTTTTTGTGACGAGCTTCAACTTGGATAACCTGTCCCACGTCGGCCTCTTCAAATACGTCTAGATCGTTAATCTAGGACAACGACAGATTTCAACCTGCTTTAAGCTTGCTATCTGACACCATTGACCACGTTGCAAGCCCTTTGCGATTTATAATTGATTCAGCAAATTACCTTGTAACGCTTACATCTCTTACGGCGTTCGAAATGCATACTTTCATGTCAATTGTAAATCTCTTTTGTAACCGAACTGAATGTTACGAAATGACAAATTATCAAAAGATCATCGCATACCTTGGTCATGTGGAGCTTAATTGCATTTTTACTGGCTGGTGAGAGGCATACCGACAGTTAATTAAGATGGTTGTGACAATGTAAAACCATCGTAGAATGATTAGTCTTATTTTAACAGTATACAAATGTGAAATCGAGGGTCATGTGACAGGAATTGAAAAGTTCTAGCATCACTTCATAATATTAAGTTCAGTTATAAAATGACTTACAAACATTGCAAATAAAAAAAGTACTATTTTGTTTATAACATGTCAAGATCTTGCTTTAGGTTAAGACTAATTTAGGTTTAAGAGGTGGTTTGTAATCATTGCTTGGAAAAATCCCTCTGCCTTAAGCGTATGATAACCTGTGAAATCCGAAGAAATACGATTATTTTGGTCGAGTCTTTGGACCACGCTAGCGGATATATATTCTTGTGTATCTTTCCTGGTCCGCTGCCCTTGGTCCTTAAATGACCTTAGCCGTTGATAGTACGTTATATAAAATCAAAACCAAAACACCGCCCTTAAATAATTCTCTGGAATAAAATATAGGTATACACATGCAGAACTATGTATGTCGATTAGAACTCGTCTATTTGGATCACTTTATTTGTAAGTCACAAATGATGGGACCATCTGAAATACAGTAAAGTACAAGTTGTATTGCATACGTCTATATTAATAGAATCTATCGCTACTGGTTGTGTAAGATAGAGAAATCTCAACCCGAGGACTAAGATTTTTTGTCCAGAACGAGGCTTGCCGTATTTTAATGTGAAATAAAGGTAAACATGGACCCAAAACACATACAGGCAATTTGTTGATGGATTGTTGACGTGACCTCATTGTATTGTTGAAGTGACGTCATGCCATTGTTATGAATAGGGGAATCCCCCCGTCTCAACCCTAGGGCGGAGACAGATAAATCTAGCACCGGCAAAACGGGAGATAAATCTGTCAGGTGTGGGAGAATATTCTCTATCTCCCCAAGTCTTTGGTGTGTCTCTAATGAAGTAACTATATACACTGAAGGACAGATTATAATATACATAATTAAAGTTGTTTAAACTGTTCTGTCAAGCACTGGATAATAAGTCCATAAACCTGTTTATATTGAGGATTTTTCTGGCACGTATATGGTAGACATATCATAGTATCTGGAGTCTAGGCAAGCAAGTCTTTTTCGGGTGGATATGGATCCCCGAGTAGCAGTGGCTGATGGGCAATGTTGCGGTACCCGAGGTGTAGGTGGCTGACTTTGTCCTGTAGCTGGAGAAGTAGATGGACACGGAATTGGAGATACCGAAAGCCTTTGCAGCGGTGTACCGCATGTGGCTGGCTTAGAACGGGTAAGTGTGTTCGTGGTCTCGTCCAACGGTGGTGGTTCCAGGGTGGTGGCAAGTAGAGTATTAGCCATGGTGTTTTGTAAATTAGCCTAATCTGGTAACATAGGACTCTCCGGTGGTACATGAATGGCTGGCGGTGGAGCAGGGCTGGGTGATACAACCTGTTCAATGTGAATGGAGTTTTTTGGACTCTCAGGTGTGTGGTTTGGCCTAGAGGTAGCATTCTTCATGTCATCCTCGATACTGATTCGCGTTCTCTGGGGATGAACTGGAACGTTTTTGCGGAGGAAGTTGCTGTGACGTAGTGCTACTCCACCAGAACCATCAATTCTTCCCACATACTGGTCATGTAGGCGGACCTCAATTATCTTGCTAGTTTTATCCCATTTCCGAGGGTTGGGTCATGTCCGGTTTTGAATGCAGACATGATTGCCAATGACGAGCGGTGGTAGTTGCTTGGTGTGTTCAGACCAACGCTCAGCGGCCTTCATGTGTCTGTTTCTAAGTGCATCTTCTCTGGCGGTCAATGTCTCCTGCCAGGTGTTATGTGGTCTGTATCGACCAGGAAGAACTTGAATGAAATGCTTGATAGACCTGCCAAAGATACACATGGCTGGAGATAGTGTAGTGTCTTCATAGCCCTGATAACTTCTGCCTCAGATTTATTCGGTAATGTTCCACCAGCAGTACAAGTACGATTCTTTCGTAGGTGCTCCTCGCAACACTTTAATATTTGATTCACTATGTCTTTGCCGGAAACCTTGGTGGCTTCAACATAGTCAGTCCATCTGGATAGGAAATATGACCAGCCCTCACTGGTGCCGGCGGATGATATGGTTGGTGGTTAACTTTTTTAACCTTCGCGATAGCAGCAGGTGAAGCATTGGCATTGTGGATTGTTGCATGAGTGGTGATTAGAGCTGCATCCACAATGGCATCCACATCAGGGGTGGCGTATGTACAGCCGTCAATAGGGCAGTTGAGCACTGGCATCTTTGAGCAGGGCCAAGGGTAGATTCAGCGAGTAGTGGTGACTGGGTATTGTATCACTACAAGGTTGTCCCATCATAGATAAGAACTCGTCTATTTTGATTTGTTAGTCACAAATGATGGGACAATCTGAAATACAGTAAAGCACACGTTGTATTACATATGTCTATATTATTCTCTAGTATGAAGGATGTTTTGGTGCCCATATCCTTCATAGGAGGTTTGTGAAGGAAATCCTGAAATAAAGAATGTTAGGATTACATTGTGTAACGAATACAAAACGTTCTGCTGATTTGATTTCCAGTAAAGCACCAAAATCAAACAGAATGCAGCATGATGTCGGCTAAGCAAAGTTCTAACTTGTTCTTTGTACTTGATGCAATCAGCTTGGAAAACAGATGTGTATAACATTAGTCAACGGTAATACTTCAACTGGAATGTTTCAAAAAATTTCGTTGATTGATTAAAATATATATAAATGTATGGCTCAAAGGAAACTCATAGAACAATAGCATGTTTACGTGTGATCATGTGGATGTGCAACATTTTAATAGAATAATCGGTTCCTACCCCTTGGGTAACGGGAAATCATTTAAAAGCATGGTTTTGTTTTATCCATTTAAAAGTTTGCCACAAAAATTCGTAACGAAATTATTTGTGATCAATTCATAATATCTGTTTACACATAATTAGTCCGAATTATTCTGACGTTTTATCGACTTTTTTCATATCGGTCTGTCGTCGATTAACGACGTTAATCGACGACAGACCGATATGAAAAAAAGTCGATAAAACGTCAGAATAATTCGGACTAACACATAATCAGTTGTTAAGAGTCTTCCATCTAACAATTTGAAATGCAGAATTGTAGGTAGCTGTGACGCACCACCTCTTTCTGCGATACAGACTGCATGCTCATGCCAAGTGTTCTGTACGAAAAGACCTGCTCGATCTGTACGGGAACAACACCTATGATATGTGACAGCAGGTGAAGGCCACTGTTGACCTATATAGTTACTGATAAGACAGCCGACAGAGACCTTTTTACAGCCTGCGTGTATTATATAAGCACGTCTTAGACAAAGCGACAATTATAACATAATTCCGTCAAGATGCGAACTGTTGCCGTTATAGGGGCTGGGGCCAGTGGGATAACAGCCATCAAATGCTCACTGGACGAGGGACTTGAGCCAACTTGTTTCGAGAGGACGGATGACATCGGTAAGCTATAAATTCTAACAATGTTAGAAGTTTTACATCATATCCGATTAAAAATGGCCGACCAGTGCACGTAGCCTCTTATGTTAAAGGAGTACGGTAAGATACAGAAATGTTAAAAGTCCAATTTTAGCATTGAATGGAATTTGGGGAAGCGTCGTTATTACTTGTATCGTTTTGTTTTTTTAATACATAGCATTTAAATTGCAAAATTCATTTTATTCTTTGTCAAAATACAAATTTCTCTGGATTTTTAGAGAAAACGCGAGAGAATTAAGTTAGGTTTGTCGGTACATCTGTCTCTGTCTTTCCGTTACTCACGCTTTAGTTTTTGATCATTAACTCCCCTAAAATTGACCGAATTCCACCAAATTTTCTGTACATGAGCAAACATAACTACAACTCGCAGGCTTAGTTCGATTACCAGTGTGATGCGTGCATACACTAACTGTCTGAAAGGCTACCATTAAATAAACTAAAATTTGTTACGTTCATCCCTTATTGCAGTGCCAAGCCACATACTAACACATAACTATTAAGTCTATTTATCATGCTTGGTTAAATAGTTTCTATGGATGATTTCACGACAAATGGTTTAATTTCAACCAGGTTAAGTATGCAGATACATACATGCATTATTCTAATAATCATAATGGATGATATAGGACTAGTACGTGTCTTATCACGGATGCTGCTGTACGCTCATAAAAAGATCTTTGTTTTCAGAAGTGACAAGGTGATATCACGTCATTATTTCCAAATACGACCGCGGTACATGGGGTTGGGACCTTGTGTTATATATATACTATATGATGCATTTCATTTTACATCTAAACGTGCCACATATCCTATCAAAGCATGGAAACAAAAACAATATCACTAAAAGCAGCAGTTCGAAAAAAAATCACGCCAGATTGTCCTTTAGCTGAACAAAATCCGAGGTCCTGACCCCAGGTACGTGTAAATCTAACTAATCATGGTGATATCACCTACATTATAATCTGAACATGTTTGGTGAGAACCTCCATAAGAATGCCTAGAAGGGCCAATTTGAACAAAAATGAACCAAACAACAAAACGAATCGTTATGCGAGTTAAGAACGTTACAACGCAACCTATTTCATTATAACGTCTTTCATTAGTCGATATAACGAGTTTCAAAAGTCAAATTTTGCAATGAAAAACTGCTTAAATAAGAATATTCGGACTATTACCTACCAGACTTCCACATACTTTGACCTTAAACAAAAACATACGAATAACCACTAGATATAAATTTTAATTGCCTAGTTAGATACTAGCTGGAGGAAAAATGAATCGGCGGCCACTTATTTGAATATTGATATGGTTTTTGATCACTTATCACTTATCAAGCCAATCCACAAATATTTTTTTTTTTTTTTTTTTTTTTTTTTTTAAAAAAAAATCCNCCGTAGAATATATGATATGTATAAAGCATGCCTCCCGTCTCATGCCTCAAGGAACATGTTGCTGATTGAGATTAGGAAGCTCTAAGCGTAGTAGCTACGTTTCGTTTTCACTTTTTTTAATACTTAAGGTTATAGAAGGGAAATTCATAACTAATTCATTTTCTATCTGGAAATTATTTCTTGAGCATGTCAGGTACAACGCAGGACACGTCACTGGAAATGACGTTAATCCAGATGACGATGCGCATCAACGACAGCATGTCAGCAACACATGGGTGATCAAATAATGCCCTGTGTGAACATGGTCATTTGTATCGATAGTGAGGTCCATACCAGACCAAAGTTAACATATCTATGGGCGGGACTACTTCTATTTGCCCAGTCATGTTGTTTCAGGAACAAGGATTCATTTTCAGTAAAGCTTTGAATCTAAATATTTATCATCGACACTGTTATAGTTATGAAATTCCTGTGTAGTTAAGCAAGTTTAATATTCCATGATCATGTGTATCACCTGTTCCATAGCTTGACACTAACGGCATGAAAGATAATTTGTTATGTTGGAATGCTTAGTTACGGAGTTAAAGATAACTGTTTTTTTATGACGGTCACAGGATGTCATGTTCATGAGTATTATATAAATTTAGATAGGCGATGTTGACGTCTTTAAAAATAGATACAATGATATTGATCATCGTCCCAAGGTGTACCTTTCTACCAGAAGAGGTAGCTTGGTATTATCCCGTATGGGTGGGTCTGGACTGCCTTTGGATATGATTATCGTACAGAGATGGCTGGACGTCGTCATTAACGTGTTTCCCGCAAAGTTTATCGCCTGGTTGTTGAAGAACTCATTGAATAAAAGGTTTAACCACAAATCCTACGCCCTTGAGCCTAAACGTAGCCCAATGTCCCAGCATCCAACAGCAAATGACGATCTTCCAAACCGGATATCCAAACAGCTGATTATTTCAGAAGTACCAACTTTTTTCTTATCATAATAAACTGCTATAGAATTTGTCAATTTGGTGGTCGAATGTTTCTTTATTAAGCTGTTTCTAGTATCAGAAATGCGTTATCCTCTTCTCTGATCTTCAAAATTGTTTATAGCCATTTCATTTGCTTTTGGTTGAAGAAGAATGGTTCAAGAAACGACGAATACATTTTGGTTTGAAACTATTTTGTTCATGAAATTAGATAATATTCTTAGTTCCTGGTCTTTATGTCAATTTTTATGCAATTGGGGATGTTTGTGGGTCATTCTATTCAGTCCTATTTTTCCACTGTTATATAGATTGCACTCAATGCTAGTTTAGTATTGTACAGTTATTAAAACAACAAATGAAATAAAATCAGCCTCCAAGTTGATTTCACTCACACTTTGCCGAACATATGTCTTTTGTATGAAAAATGTACATTTGGACCATGTGTACATATCAATTTATCAAGGTCGCTATAAAGACCCTAGTGTATCTGACTTCATGCTTTCTTTATCTTTTCATGATCTTGTTCATTGAGGGATATATTTGTCAATGTTGCTGAACAAAACGAAAAAAGCAGTGTTATTAGAACGCTTGAAGGTTTAGATGAAAAAAA
This sequence comes from Mizuhopecten yessoensis, assembly GCF_002113885.1. Classification (NCBI taxonomy): domain Eukaryota; kingdom Metazoa; phylum Mollusca; class Bivalvia; order Pectinida; family Pectinidae; genus Mizuhopecten; species Mizuhopecten yessoensis. The sequence goes on along the minus strand of NW_018404269.1, from coordinate 326,828 downwards.
ATCCACAGAAAGTAACTTTATTGTAAGCGTTTTCCAGATTGTGTTTTTGTTCTCTTTCATAAAACACTTCGCATGTGAAACTGTAGGCCTGAGTATGTGTTAAGTCAAGGAAAACGACTTTATGTCAATCTACTTGTTGGCATTTACAATGTTCACGTGTGATGTGTTGGGAAGTACGCCAAAGTGGCTTCAGTCTATCTGTTGCTAAAACTGCCACCAATAAGAAATGGAGTTTGTTATTTGAACTATGAATTGGAATAGACTAGGCTGTTAGAATAATAAAGCCCGACTTTCTGTGACCTAAGAAAACCGGGCTACGTTAGGTCACAAGGCTAGCTCAGATCACTCGACTATCCCTATCTGACTGAAGTCAACGGATTATCTAATAACACATACCTCCTTAAGTGTCCTTATGCAAGTAAAACACTAGAAATGTCCCTGTCGTGTCTTTTGTACTAACCTCCACTTTTTTCGTTTTGTATATAACTGTAGCGCAATTTGGCCAGCACATTTCAATCGAATATTTCGCTGAGTAGGTTTTACTGACAGAATAATGGTTCGAAACCTGGTCTAGCCCGCTGATATTTGTTTCACTCAGATCACTGTTGGTGGTATTCTTTGTGTTTGTCATCTTTATATATTTTTAAAATTTGCAAGGTATGATTTTCGTTTCAAAAACGATTTATCAAAGCTTCAGTTATGCCGAAAAACAGATTTTCGAGTTTTCCACGCCGGGTCTCCAACACTTTAGCGATTGCTCAAAACGGCCATGCGGAAACCATTGACATTGTTATGAATGCTTCTAAAATCCTCTTAAAAGAACCACTTTAATTCTCTTGGAATATCACTTTTAGAGAACTTCTTAAAACAACTTTCAAAACAAGAAAATCTCCTTTACCCAGGAGACCCAATTAAAATTGGATATCTAAATAGTATATGTGACTTCATAACAAACTGTGCCCGTTTTTACGTGGGGAGATTTGGAAATAATTCTCTGAACTCCTATATATTTTGTTATTCCATGCAAAATTCGTAAATATTATGTCCTTTGTAAATTTTAAAAAGAGAGTGATGAGATAAATACATACGATATTTCGCCGTCCCTCGCTGAGGAACTTCTTTTGTTGATAAGTTTTACGTACCGAAAACTAACGGCAGATTTGGCTTTATCGTTAAAAATGTATTTGAAACATGATTAAAGCAGGAACTTTATTTCAGATGTAAACATAAAACCAACACCAGTAGCAAAATGACCTGAAAGTTAAAAATATTAACCTTCCAATCGCATATCGATTTATACATATTTTATTGCCATAACACAACTGGATTGGGTATAAAAAATTACAATCAACAATACAACAAAAATTACTAGGTGGCACACTAAAAAATGCTTTACAAATAAGGTAGCTTAATAACAAGTTGTCGTGCATGCGTTCACTCATTCTCTCTCACACACACACACACACATAACTTACATCCAACGGAAACTTTTAAAGCAACTCCGTGACGTTTTATATTCCCAAAAATATGCTGTGTTTCAAAAACAAGTTTTTGGCTGTATGACGGAGCTGAATACGTTCACTTGTAATTGCGGTGTAGGAGGACTATGGAACTACACGGAATCTGCGAGATATGGTCAGGCATGTGTGATGAAGTCGACGGTGATTAACACCAGCAAGGAGATGATGTGTTACAGCGATTTCCCAATCCCCAAGGACTATCCTATGTTTCTCCATAACACCCATGTTAAACGATACTTCGACACGTACGTGGACAACTTCAACCTGAAGAAATATATACGGTTCCAAACAGAGGTATGTTCTTGATAATAAACTGAGAAAAGACGGAAGTCAATGTTATGTTTTCTCAGTGAATGATTTCACGAAGACGTTATATTTTACTAACAATTCATCTTTGTTATTCCCACCCCCACAGTACATGTATGAGCCCACCCTGCTTTTCCTTTCCATTAAGATTGTATTAAGACTATTGGCGTCCTTCCTTTTCATCTAGCCCCTACTACTATCCATTACGGTTGTATTGGTATGAACATCTGCTCTGACTATCGACAAACTCTATTTACATGTTTAGGTGTTGATGGTCAAACCTACGTCTGACTTTTACAAGACCGGACAGTGGACTATAAAGGTGAAGGACGCGAAGACTGGTAAGGAAGAAGAGTCAGTATTCGACGCCGTTCTCGTTTGCACTGGTCACCATGCCTACGAGAACAAACCTGACTTTCCGGGTCTTAAAGAGTTCCAGGGCAACGTTATTCATTCGCACATTTACAAGAGCACCCAAGGATACGAGGGCAAGTCTGTTGTCGTTGTTGGCATTGGTAACTCTGGCGGTGACGCTGCCGCGGAGCTCAGCCGGGTAGCATCCCAGGTGTGTCGATATCATTGATCGTCCTCCTCTGTAGTTCTTAAGCTATAAATGATAGATATTCACATCCAATAATATTACCAAACTACATGTAGTTATCTATCTCCTAGCATGGTGAAAATGTGCTCCTTTGAATTTTATGTAATAAAGAGGTTTCTACAGTAGTTTTGACGAATAATTAGATTTCCAACTTTTAGACCTCAGAAACACCGATGAGCCCGAGAAGAACGAAAATGTTGTACGCTACATTGCAATTTATTTTTGACGTACTGTATCTATTACTAATTTATATATAATCAATCAAGTGTGGTTCTTGCGCTTATTTTACACAATGCTAAAACTTTGTTAACTTTTCTAAAATTTAGATAGGTGATGTTGACGTCTTTAAAAAATGGCATTAATTCGATATTTCTTCAGCTTGCTGACTTTACTATACAATGATTTTGATAATCGTCCCCAGGTGTACCTTTCTACCAGAAGAGGTAGCTGGGTATTCTCCCGTATGGGTGGGTCTGGACTGCCTTTGGATATGATTGTCGTACAGAGATGGCTGGACGTCGTCATTAACGTGTTTCCCGCAAAGTTTATCGCCTGGTTGTTGAAGAGCTCATTGAATAAAAGGTTTAATCACAAATCCTACGCCCTTGAGCCTAAACATAGCCCAATGTCCCAGCATCCAACAGCAAATGACGATCTTCCAAACCGGATATCCTGTGGATCAATCGTTATCAAACCTAACATTAAACGATTCACGCGCACGGGCGTGATATTTGACGACGACACTCAGGTAGACAATCTGGATCACGTGATACTTGCCACAGGCTATGTTTTCGGATTTCCTTTTCTTGATAAATCTGTGCTGGATGTGAAGGATAACCAGATCAAGATGTACAAGTACATGTTCCCTCCAGACCAGGTCAGAAACACACTGGCTGTGATTGGCTGTTTTCAACCTATCGGAGCACTCATGCCAATCTCAGAGATGCAATGCCGGCTCGCAACACGTGTGTTCAAGGTGAGTTGCAATACCAGGCAATTTAAGAAACATTATAGGCTTTTATCAGTCAGATATATTTATATATACTGTATGGAAATTACGGGCGCAGAAATCTGTAGTTAGAACTTTGAGGTTGATTTTAAAGTATCTGATTATGATTTCATTTTGCTTGTAACAAGCATTTTCATTGGCTTAAAAACTTATGTTATCAGCCCATAACGTAAAAAAATGACGTCGCCGTTTGTAACGTCGCTTTTCATTGACTGATACAGCGGCGCAATTATTTCTAAGAGTCCATCAATAAAAGTGTATTTCCACAGGATTGTGTATAGCAGATAAAATTATAAGGATTAACTTGAATATATTTTTCATGTAAATGAGCTATAACACAAAAAAAGAGTGTACTCTCCGTTTTTTTTGTGTTATATCTTCATAACATGAAAAATATATTCAAGTTAATCCTTAAATAATATTCAAACCTATTAATGACAGTTAAAACTTTATATTGATTGCATTCCACAGGGTGATGTGACGTTGCCTCCGAAGGAAGAGATGTGGGAAGAAATCCAACAAAAAAGGGACATGATGGCGTCCCGTTACGTCAAGTCAGCGCGTCACACCATACAAGTTGACTTCATCAACTACATGGACCAGCTAGCCACTGTCAACGGCAACAGGCCCAACTTCCGTAAGTACAGCCCACCTAGGGTGTCTTTATCTGTGATGAATTGTTAAGTATTCAGATTCCAAACGTCATCATCCAGTAACTCCTCTAATTTCCTCTGAAAGTCATAAAAATGAGATGTTCTATGCATTTTCTTCTCGCACCTCAGACAGAGATATCCCACGTCATAAGGCGGGATTCTTGTATTTTTTAGCAAAATTCGAAATAAAAGGTGCGAGAAAAAAAAGCAATTACCTGTAACTGAGCAAGATCGGGTTATCTCAGTCTCAGGCTAAGATTCTGTAACATCCCAACCTCGGCTCAGGCCTCGGTTGGGATTTTGTTACAGAATCTTATCCCTCGACTGAGATAACCCGATCTCGCTCAGTTACAGGTAATATAATTGGGATTTCCACCTTTTTGGCTTTTAGCATCACCGATGAGTCAATGAAGAAACAGCTATATTGAGCAGTTTATATCATTGTTGGATTGCTGTAACTAATACCGTGTTTTGAAGGTGCACCCACCCGTGTGTGTATCGTGTTCTTTACAGAGGCTGTCATCAATTTTACTTTTCCTTGGCTTCGTTGTAAACATTGTAAACCATAATACGGTGATCGATCTGTCAAAAAATACAACACATCTTTCCTGTTAAGCGGAAAAACAGATTTTGTTTTATATTTTCTATTTACTGATAGTTCACTGAAATGACATTTAACATATACAACGATAATTGATATACCCAACTTGCACTATACCGCCAAATACTGTATTTAAGACATTATTTTACAGTCAAGCTGATGTTGACCGACCCTGTTCTAGCATACAAGTGTTACTTCGGCCCATGCTCGCCCTATCAGTACCGCCTGCAGGGCTCTCAGACGTGGTCGGGAGCTCGAAAAGCAATTGTAGCACAGTGGGACAACACTATCAGCGCCCTCCAGACGCGCCCATTGGGGCTGAAGCAAGACGGGTCGGGGGCCATGGTCTACATTCTCATCATCGCAGTCTTCATTATAGCATACCTGTTCAGATTCTTCTTCCTTTAGATGGATGACGTCATATAAGTTTTTAGTCACATCTGCAGAAACTTTCTGCTGCATAAGGATTGCTTGACTTTTATGTTTTTATGGCTGATGATTTTTAAGATTTTAACGGGGTAAGGTGTATTGATTCGCTCTGTTACGTAGTGTCGCTATGCATTTAGTTAGGTTTACATGTTACTTATGATAAGAAAGGCTATTAAATTGTCTATATAATGAATTATGAATAATGGTTTCATAATAATTCACTGTCATTCAATGGTATATACCGTATACCAGGATACTTCCAAAAATGTGTTCAGCGGAATCATAATCACAAACGCAACAATGAGCCACGATTAATACATTTTTCAACCGTCATGAAATAGCACGTACGTGGTTATGACGATTGTGTACATAACAGGTAATGACGTATGAGGTTGTATCACACAACTTATAGTTTTGTTGATGATTCGTTAATCAAAATTCGTTATTTTGTTGTTGCTTAATATGCTGTCATAGAGCCTATTCATTTGTTCATTTGAAACTTTATACGCTGAATGTCCCATCTCTGTGCTAAAACACAGCGAAAATGTTCAGATAGCAAAATTATAATCTGTGTAAATTCAAATGTCTAATTTTTGGTCGAAATCGCGAAAACTGAAGCCCGCGTAAATAACCCGTACCGATTTGAGGACTATTCTAAATGAAGCAACTTCTACATTTTCATTTAGAATGATGTTTTATTATGATCCTCGCTTTTTGCATATGTTTGTTATGTTATTTGCATTTTATTGGTTATAATGATGTTAGTCTTATAAAGATCTTTGCGCTATCTATGGTGTTAGTTTTATACATTTGCAACGAATCCGTAATAATCATTATTCTTAATGTCTATTCCTTAAGAATCATTGTCCCACTGTAATCTCTTATTAGGTATATACAGTGACCTCCCCTTAATATCGTCTTCGTTATAGCTGTAGCACGATTGGGGAAGGCTACTTCCACTGACAAGGTAGCGCAGTGGGTTAAAGCGACAGTATAACAATCGGAAGTCCAGGGTTCGAATCCAGGTCTAGCCCCTCTTATTCTTTTCCTCCTCAGAACACTTTTGTTGATCCTATATATTTTTCACTTTATATTTCATAAAAGTCCCTTTAGGTTTGGTTCTGTGTTGAGAAATAAAATATGAAAGCTAAAGTCATACCGGAAAAATATTTTCTAATGCCTAGTTTCAGCTTTTGGCAGTGGTACGGGATCCTTCAATATTTAATTTCCTTTTTTACTTGGCTGTTATGACAACACTTTATAAAAGTGTACCTATAGTGACCAATTTGTAATTTGTATTGTTGTTTTTGTGTGTGATAGTGTGATTTTGATTCATTAATCCAGCTGCTGCAAATGAGGTCAGGAATTTTATCTGAAAATCACTTTTATATATTTTTTATGATTTCGAATATGAATAAAGTGCTTACTTAATGCAACTTGAAGTGAAGTTTTGCTGAATATCAATTTGAGTTACTTCCCTTGTATCAGCCTACTGGAATTGACCTTGCACATCGACACTCAACTATAGTCAACTCTATAATACGTTGTTAGACATAGCAAGTATGTAGGGCATGTTAACATTGTTAACTTGTTTATATCCTTGTAAATTTTGGATTTGAATCGAAGTATATTGGATTAAAGGTGATTCCTGCTGTGTTTCGGCGATATTCCAGTACTTGTGTGATATCAAGGTTTATGCTTTTCTAGTGTCCAAGAAATTCTATGAGCTTTCAATAGAATTATACCAATTCAAAGTCGAAACACAAATGTCAATATGATGATTACAGTTATGAAAATGATTATAATGATAAAACATAAGAATTTCATGACTCGTGATCAATTTAATGACTAAAAAGCGGACTATCTAACATTTGTCAGGCTATTCATGTGTGGCACATTTTAACAGATTATAGGTTACATACATTTATCTATGTATGATTTAACTACACGTCAAGGCAAGATAAATCTTGGAACTCTTTTGTTCAGGTACATCCGTCCTTCAACAGAGAACGAACAAAAAATATCATTTGTAAACTAACAGTTGGTCAGGATGGGACTTTCAGGCGTAGTGTTGCTGTTGGTGATACCAGTATAAACAAGAAATACGACATTTTGAATTGCTTCTCGTGTTCTGACCTAAAAGTCTGTTATTCGAGCAAATCATCCGCTTACTTATCATTTGATACTGTTGAATCGAATTGTATATCTTACCCATCGATTCTCTAATTTTCGGATATGCACGATGAGCGATTTGAATGAGAGATGTGCGGATATACTAGATAAGGGTGGTTGGGTGGTGCAGTGGATAGCGCACTTGCCTTTCATCAAGGCGGCTGGGTGTGAAAAGGTATGGGGCCACCTGCTCGACCACGTGGGTTTTCTCCGGGTACTCCGGTTTCCTCCCACAACAAGACCCCCCGCGCTAACATCCGGGCCAACAAGAGTGATTAATATAATTTGAAATAACTTGTTTCATAATTGTTGTAAAATAAATAAAGTTTACATTTTATATTTTATATGCTAGATGAGAGATCGCTCCTCTACCTCATCCCCACCTTAACCAAATGCTTCCATGTTAAGTATGCTACTCCCCGAAAGTCATCTTTAGTCTTCTCTGAGACTCGTCACTACGAAATGTGTACAGGTGCACCGGGCGTCGCTGCAGTGGCTCGAGTTGCTGTCTTCAAAAAGCTTCTTCTGAACGTGTTCTTGCAGGAGTTAATAGAAAAACCTTTGCTTTTGCCCGCGATATACCGATTCTAGCCTCTTTCAATGTCACTTCCTCTATGTACTGTGGGAACTTTAGTCCAACGCTCTTTACTTCTTCTATGTACTTTTGCATTTACTCTTTTTAGGTCTGTCCTAGTAACAGTATTTGGAAGTGTCTCCCTATGAACCCGCCTATTTATGTTATTGCAAGGTCGCCCCCATCCCCCAAACATATATTTGATGTTGCTACGCTGTGCCAATTCTCCACGCTTCATTACTCAATACATTGATTTATGGTCGCTTTGTGAACTATTGTAATTTAGTTAACAGGTAAAGATGAATTTGAGTTAATACAGTACGTTGTCGGAAGAGTTATAATGCTATAACCACAGAACATAGAAGGGAGTGGCGGCCAGAAGTGGCCACAATATATAGTAAAACAAATCCTGTGCGATCTTTTTTCACACAGTCATTTGAATAACAAATATATTCGCTTGACTTACTTCACCCAATGTATTTAAGAAATAATAAACGTATGCGTCTTTATAATGGTTGAATATATAATGAGGATGAGAAAGTGATCATTTTTTTTTTACTGAAGGCCACTTCGACCCGAATTGATTATATCACCAACATTTTCAAAGCACAGATTAAATATTTGACCATTTTTGTACAAAAATAAGTTGATCATTTCTCTTCTACGAAGAAAAATGTAATACAATCTCGATTTTGTGTCTATCGCAGTGTGCGTGAACCTTTATTTTACAAGTTGACATAGATAATGCAATTATTTATAGTTGGCTGTTCTGTTACGCGTACACATATTTGTCACGTGATGCACACGCTGGGCGTGTTTTGATATTCCTGGCACTGTTTGCAGTTGTCCTACTTTGCCTGTGTTACCTGGATATATTTCGGGAGGAATATATATACATATACCTTATACATGTAATTTGTTGATTTATAGTCACCATACGATAACGACAAGAACCAAAGAGGATACGTTATGGCCGCTGTATTAGCGTAACCTTTCACATTGTGTAAGTTGAGCGAAGTCTGGCTTATGAAAGTAAACAACTTTGTACATATCGTCTACACCCTATATCACATTATGCATTTAAAAGCCCCAACTAGCTTCGTTCTCTCCCTCATCATTTAGTTTCTCAACTTGACAAATAAACAATAATCACTGACGCCATATCTTATGCAAGATGCTTTTTCTATCCATCCAAAATGTCATGTTATCGAGAAAACTCGTAAACACATGAAATCAACACTTGGCAGCATAAAAACATATTTTTCAGGTCATCTTCATGGTAATTCGACGGAACTTTCTGGTAATAAGCATGATATGATTTAATAGATCTCAAGAGTAAAAGGTTTCGGCTTTAGTTTGTTCGTTATCAAAAATAATACAATGTAATAATAAATGCGTGTATCCTCATTCAACAAAAGACAGAAACATGACGGCTTGCTTGTTAACATTTGCAAAAAGGGGATGTGTTTGTTAGAACATTGCACTTGAATGGTTTGTTGGAAAATGCTTCATACATGCACATACATGTACTAGTAAAATGATATGCGGTCCATATATAATAAAAAAAAGTCATTACATCGCAGATGGGGCAGACTACTGGAAGCACGGTAGTCTAGTGGTAGGACGCAGGCCGAAATGTTGCGGGTTCGAGTCACGGCACGGCACTGTGTTGTATCTTTGAGCAAGATACTTTACTCTGCTCGGTCCAGCCTACTCAGCTGTAAATGAGTACGTGGTTTCGTCAGTGCTAGAATTGTCGAAGGCAAGCTGTGAGCGCCGAAATGGTAACACCTTGTGGCTGTATGCAAGGTTTTGAGGTATGTAGGGAGTTGAGAAAGATATTAGCTTGTTGCAAAGACCCGATAACCACGGATAATAATTTGTGAATCGCTTTGAGACGACCTACGAACCAGGTTTTGATAAAGGGGTATATAAGAACCTCGAACTATTATTATTATTATTACTAATACGACCTATCCTGGGCATTACGTGTGTTGTGTCTACATACTCATTTTCCCAGTCTACGTGCTGGTTCTTATCATACTACATTGTATATCTGTGAGCGACCCTCGTGGTGTGTCTAAATGTACTATATCACAACAGCTTCGCCATTGTGTCTACATATGCCAGTTAAGTGATTTCAGCGCCGTGTCTAAATGTTTTCTAACCCACACGTTTGCCACGGTGTCCCGGTCTGCTCCATTCTATGTCCGTTTTGCTATGTTAACCTAAATGTACCCCACATCAGTCTTGCTGATACTAAATGTGCCCGCTTCTAACAGTCTTGTTGTTGTGACTTCAAGTGTTTCCTTTCTGTCTAAAATTGCGTCCTTCTCAACAGCCTTGCCACTGTGTCCCAGTTATACCCTACTCCCAACATTCGTATTACATGTACTGTATCTAGATGTTTCACCTCCAAAGTCTTGTTCCTGTGTCCAGATATGCCCCCCCCCCCCCCCAACATTCGTATTACTGTATCTAGATGTTTCACCTCCAAAGTCTTATTGCTGTGTTCAGATAGGCCCTCCTCCAATTTTATTTAGATATACATCCTTCTTGGTCTTGTTGCTGAGTCTAAATGAGTACCTCCCTATTCACGTCCATATATATGAGGAACAGATAATCTCTGGTTGTCGGCCGTGTTCCCCTACCCCAGGCATTACGGTGGTTCTGACACTAATGCCAGAGGAACAACGCAACAATGTTGATTGAAATAGACAATGGAGAATTATTTTGCGGGCGCTGAATTAAATATTTATGCTTATCCTCAGCGGCACGAAGGCACGGCACGCACAATGGCGCGTAAAATCATCGTGCCGAACACGCAACAAGTATCGAACAGACCGAGATACCCGAGGGCTGCTGAAAGCGATGTTATATACGATGCAAGTTGGTCATACACACGCAACCAAGGACAGGCAACCGTCAAATTTATAACGTAAAAAATACGGGTTGCGGACAGGCAACAGTCAACTGTACATAGTAAAGCGTGCTGGTATCCGTCAACAGTCAACCCAACTCACGCAATAGTCGTGTGGAGTCAGCGCAATGGGCAGACTACGAGTTTACAAAATATAAATCATTGAACAGGGGGTAAAATGTCATTCATCACTTGTACTGGCTAATTTAATTTGCTGTTATATATTATTTTTGTACACATTGTCCAGAAATCTCTCAAATACATGTTTGTGCTTGTTTATATTTCCAAATTGGCAAAACGCACCACGATAGTTGGGAGTAAAGACAGCATGGACAAAATATCTGTAGATAACGAAACAGAACATATTTAGTAATATGTACAAATGCAGGATCATAGAAAGCGACCATTAATGTGACCTCATCACAATCGTTTCTTTCATGGTACCAACTTAAGTAACACGGATACAAGGATCGCTTCTATGTTCCCCATGACAACATATGAAACGCCTATCTTTCTGCTAGCCCCTCTTTTGCTATTCTTTCCATGGTTTCTATTTTGACACCTTTTCTAATATCATTTGACATCCTCATATGTCTTTTTTTTGTAATGGCAGTAAACCACAAACGAACAGTACTTTTCCCCCTTAGAGGAAATCAGAATGGGTTCCAATGAATTCTAAGTTTCTCAATTGTTCCCCCTTTCCTAGGTATTGGCTTAAAACCAGATTCACATTTTCATAATTACTTCATGACCAGCAGGACTTTAATTAACATCTTTGATATTGTCAAAGAGGAATCAACCTTTTTTTTGTTAGATATTTATTTAAGGATTAAAGTGCAAAATGTGCTTCTACATATTGATACATTATATTTGAGGTTTTTATTACGTCCTTAAAAATCGCAGTAACATAAGGATAAGATATCTGGAATTGCCGAGTTGTTAAATAACGATGAATTCGGTAAATTTTCATATTCATTAGAACGAGAGAAATATCACTATTCGGTATTTCATTTAAAAACGTTTCCCTGAGAAATAAGTACACAAGGTCCAAACATTTACCCTGCAGCTAAAGCAATGCTTAGCAACAAGGTGTTCTAAACATAGTAGCATCAGCTGGACTCCACGGACAATACGAAAACGGAAGATTCGTTCTGGCACGCCGTAGTATTGTGTGCATGTACAACTGTGGAGAATATATTATAATTTCATAACTGTTTGCTGGACATGATGTAAGTTTAAGTTAAGTTTAGTTTATTACCAGTACAGGATCAGTTAAGATCCTCTACACCGGACTCAAATATGCAATTATAATAATACATTAAATAATCAATTGTGACAAAAGTTCCAATTTCTATAGAACATGAAAGCGTTTGATCTTCCTAATGCTTATCAAATCTGTTTTTTAAAGAATTGATTGTTGGTGCGGGGATATTGTTCCATATTATGACATCGCACAGACCAACAAAGTTTTTTCTAATATCTAGTTTACAATGCTGTGGAAATAGCTTTTTCGAATGTCCTATTGTCCCGTCTTTTGACATTGTCCCCTGTCTTTGGACCTTGTGTTCCTTGTCTTTGGACATTGTCCCCTGTCTTTGGACATTGTCCCCTGTCTTTGGACCTTATCCCCTGTCTTTGAACATTGTCCCCTGACTTTTGACTTNTCTTTGGACCTTGTTCCTTGTCTTTGGACCTTGTCCCCTGTCTTTGGACATTGTCCCCTGTCTTTGGACCTTATCCCCTGTCTTTGAACATTGTCCCCTGTCTTTTGACTTTGTCCCCTGTCTTTGGACATTGTACCCTGTCTTTGGACATTGTCCCCTGCCTTTTGACCCTGTCCTCTGTCTTTGGAATTGTCCCCTGTCTTTAGACCTTGTCCCTGTCTTTGGACCTTGTCGTTCCAGTGTTTAGGAAAATACGCTGCCATGCTATCGCAGATATTGCTCGATAATTTAAATACTTTGATAATATCACCCCTGACCCTTCTGAATGGCCAGTGTTGGTAATTTAAGCCTTTCAGGTCCAATTGAATAGGAGATTTTCTTAAATGCAGGCACCTGCTTAGTTGCACTCCAATGTACAGCCTCAATCCTATCAATATGTTTACATAACAGCAACAATTTCAATCTCATATTAGTTTCTTTTGGCCTACCTTAATTTTCACCAACAGTGTCATCATAGTCTGATGGCCATGACCTTGTAAGGGGTAGCGTTCGTAACGATTTGCACTTACAGCATTGTTTTCTGAATGAATGGCATCATCAGAAGTCAGTATTTGTTGAAGATAGGGATACTTTAATAAATCTTATAATCTAGTTCATGACATACAAACAAATTTGTATTTGTTGAAAGGTATCTATAATGAAAACGATTACCGGAATCATATGACCTCTTTATCAGTAATGCTAAAGGCCCAAAAAAGATCCGCTAGTTTGAAACATAGGTAGAAATACAGCCGAAGTGTATAGATGACTTATTCAAACTCTTATAACGTTAGATCTTTTTCAACTTCTGGATTCAACAGATGATTTATTTTTAAACTACTAGTTCTGGTAAACCGTGATAGGTTCCAACTGCAAGGTAACGGCCAATTAGAAAGTACAATAACAGGTTGCATCTTCACACGTCGCACAAGGAAAATGATAGGATACCTGGTGCAGGTATACGGAGTGGATGAGGTGTAATAAGTCATGATTTAAAAATAATCAAATATCTATAAGTACCCCTCTAATTGCTACAAAAATATATAAAAAATATTGCAGCTGAACTAATGCACCTTTAACAAAATATCAACGTGCCAACAAATCTCTTATTCGAGCACAAAATCGATAGAACTAGCGCAAAGTATGAACAAAGGAAAGATTAAAATTGCGACCCTTGACAAAGTACAAGATGAATACGATTACGAATAAGCTTGAGTCCGCCATTGATGCAGAACTAGAGAGCGACATTATCAAAGGGGAATAGTGTAAAACATGAAGTGTTAGCTAGATATCACTGTCTTCAACAAAACCTGACTTCTTATGATGAAATTCCACTAGCAGAGAACTGCTACAGATTGTCTGTGTGTACACCGTTTCTATTATGAATATTGTATAATTTTGCAGGAAATATCTTTTAAGAAGTTTACTTCTATTCAAAGTGACTGGTAGGATTTGTATAAGCATATGATTGATTAAAATTAGAAATAGAAATTGAACAATTAGGGAGTACATACGTAACCCTTGAGATTCGATATTTTCGGTAGTATATCGTGATTGTACCGCCGCAAATTGACATCTACTGGCAACGCGATGCAAATGTCAAAATATAGTAGGGCTATCCCCCATTGCAATTGCAGAGGCAACAATTTGATGATACTTAAAGACTTTATTGAAAAATCTGGGTCACTGTGCCGTGGATTGGTGACAGCGAAAACATTTATAGTGAGGAATGACTTTAGGAAGTCACACTAACGTCTTTTAAGTCATTACTAATCAATTTCATGACCTGTCGGGGTCAATCGTGATCATTAACGTCATTACTAATCGCCATCCGGACCTAACTTGCAAAAGAGAAATTTGCGGAAGAAATACCATTGTTATACCTTTACAAACTGTCTAATGACAAATCAAATACCGTGTTGCATCTCATATAAATCAGACTTATGAACTTATAACTGAAAGAATCACGAATAATAATTTCATCGACTTTTGGTAAATTGTTGACGTTGGAATATTTGTTTTCTTTACAACCAAGGAAATAGTTTTAAGTAAAGAAATGACTGTTTACAGAAATGGTAAACAGGGTTCTTACGTAAAATGAATGGATATAAGTATGTAGTATTAATTAAATACTTCTAGTTATCGATGGAAATGAACAAGATTTTCTTTACTTTCTATATTGAATTAAGCATTGAACTGTTTTTGTATGGTATTTATGATCTATTTGAATGACACAGCTTTGCAAGCAAACAACATAATGCGCGCTATCATAAATACCACACAAAAACAGTTGAATACTTATATTTACATTTTCTCTGCCTCTTATGTTCTTTTTTAACTTATAATTTATATTTAAAATTAAAAATGCCCACCTTATCGACAGTCCACAAAATTTCGTTCAATAGTTTGAACAGCGTGTTTGTCGCGTGCTGATTGGTAAACAAAGTAGTACTTTGAACTTTTAACAAACACTTCAATGTTATTCAACAATTCAGTATAAATACAATTGCGTATGATATGTCTATAGGGTGATTTAGGTTTATCAATAGAACTCTGAGCTGAAAGTTAGATTTGAAATTGTTTCGATTTTTCTCCTGAACAAATTTAGCGCATGCATTAATACAGTGAATACCGTAAATCCGACCTTGCCCTCCACGAGGGAGCTATTTTTGGAAGTTGATTCGAACTTTTCTCTTTGCTCATTTTCTGAAGAATCCAAACGTGAATTTATTTATCTGACTACAGTCTGTAGATTCTATAACAGACTCGTTATTTGACATGTCGTCAGTAACTGAGGAAACTGGCTGCGAGACGCGTTTGAAGTGAGTGATCTTGCGACGGAGCACAGGGGTTTATTACAAATGTCTGAAATGTTTATTTGTGATGTGACTCATATCAGTAGGTCTGTAACATATGTGTCAGTAGGTCTATAAAATATGTGTATGTCAGACATTTGTAACGAACCCCTGTTGATCAGTGCAGTGTAACAGACGATTTTTTGATAAATTGCATGAGCGTTAAAAGTGTTTCCATTGCCGGCATTGGTGATTTCAACCGATGTGCATTTTGTACGATATTGCAGACCTTGGTCTTGTTTTCGTTGTAATAAAAGTGTTTTTTATTTATTTTTTTATTTTGCACATGACATTGTCAAATCTCACAATGCCCTGCGATATTTCAGCAGCCGTCATGTTTATTTATATTGGATATTGTAGTTCCGGTCAATGTTGTATTAATACGCTAAGAATTGTGTCTCGTTATGCATGGTAATTAAAGTCCCATCAACGACACAGCTTTCAAAGAGGCTATATAGTGACAATGCCATGCAAATGTAAATATACCAATATAATCTCAAAAGTTTAGGTACTATGCAGGAAGTTGCTTTCCCCCGTTCGATCCTTTATGAAAATCTTAGATAACTGGTCTACGACAAAAAGGTTTACATGTTCACACATTAGTTCAAAATTACCAATATAATACTCAAGGATAATTCAAACCCAAACTATTTCCTGTAACTCGCTTATATATCATGCAATACATTCAGAAAGTAAAGCGTAACCACTGTATACGTATTTGGCTTCAACTCTCTTCAAAATTCCTCAAAATAATAGAATACGAAAAAAAAGATAGATAAATATATATTTTTTAACAATTTTGTACTTGAACAAGGAAGTTGGCTTAGTTTGAGAATATTTTCAATAATGATGGCAAAGTTCACTCATCACTACAAAAGGTATACGGTTATATTGTATGATCCTTACATTTAACGTTGGTTTATTTTAAATCAAAGAATATTACAAGCTTAAATATTAAATTGCGTATAAATATCGTAAGTATTCGAGATGAAAAGCTTACAACATCAGAAGTCTAAATATGCGTTAAACCAACGGAAGAAAAGTAACTGTATGGGATCGTATAGATGACAAACATGAAAAACAACAGAATTGAGTGTTAATGTTACCGAAGGTTTGTACGCTGTAATCAAGAATACACCCGGGCAAAGCATTACTTTTGTAAATTGTTGTAAACATTTTTAAAATTACTTAATGTAGAAGACAACTATCAATATGTTTTCTATTCAGTAACGATTATATTTATTTGATCTGCATAAACGTTTGGCTGACTGATTCAATGACATCAATACAATATCTGATGACGACATATTCAGACTACGTACTCTACTAGCCATGTAACGATCCGAGGTCTGTCTCCACGTGCCGCCTGTGGACGCCATGACAGTTATCCGATTGACGCCAGCCGAAGAGAACATTCCGCATTCATTAGACTAACACACGAACTCATGCAGAAACCAGCAGCCCTCAATGAGTATACAAGATTATATTGCCCAATTCAATCCACTTGGAGACCAAAAATGTAAAAACCTGACAGGAACTCAAGTGTTAAATTAAATTTCTTTCCGTCTGAATACATCGATTCGTATTTTGTGTAAACATTTAACGAACGAAATGGACGTTCGACGTGCGCAATCGATGAGAGAGTAGCCTCCCTTAATAATTTGTTGACAGGCTTTTGTGATGAGCCTGTTTTGGGAATTTTTGGCGAAATAATACAAATGTCATGTTTTTCTTGCTTCTGAATGGCATTTTGTAATGTTGATGAATAGGAACAAGGGAAGGATATATGTTCTTTCCATAATTTTAATTATAACGTGGTTGTATCAACAACCGTAATGAAACAGTGAAAATTAAATTTTAGATTAAAATTGATTCCTTTAGTAGCTATGATGAGTGTCAGAGCAACATATACCAGGAAGAAATACATTTTATATTACTGACGTCTTAATCAAAAAGAACCTTTTTCAATTTCGATGTTTAATGACTAACCAATCTTACATCGTCCATTGACTGGCTTGTCCTATGTTCGTTGTTCATCGTTCGTTGCTAATTGCCAACACAACCATAAGTAACATTTGGCCACATTCTTTCGTTTGGTTTCCAGCCGATGGTTGTGATCTGTGTTAACGGGTCGTGCAATGATATCGTTCATACATGGTTAGTCCTGCTCACTGACGTATCCCTGATGTGGCACCATCTCTGGCAAATTGTCTGTAAACCTTCACTCTAACCGATTTAGTCCGCCATTCCCCTAGCGGTCATTTGGTGGTCAATAAATCATATAATATTCAAACGAAGCGATGATGGGACCAATGGCGAGGGCAACATTTCCCAGGGAAATGGGTATATTATTTATAGTGTTTTATAGTTTTCCATGATGGCTAAGTAGCAATTATATCCTACCTAGTAATTTACAAGCTGAACTATATAAATAGTATATAAATAGTACATATCAACTCTCCATGCCTGTGTATGAAATTGATATATGAAACACAAATTTATGCGTTTCTTTGATATATTTGAAGTATCATATTGCTAGACTTGTAGGTTTAGTTGTTTTCATGGCAAAGCTTGTCGATGTTGTTGCTATCGTTAGAAAACATCCAAAGATAAAAAAAATCANTATGCATGGTAATTAATTATAAAGTCCCATCAACGACACAGCTTTCAAAGAGGCTATATAGTGACAATGCCATGCAAATGTAAATATACCAATATAATCTCAAAAGTTTAGGTACTGTGCAGGAAGTTCCTTTCCCCCGTTCGATCCTTTATGAAAATCTTAGATAACTGGTCTACGACAAAAAGGTTTACATGTTCACAAATTAGTTCAAAATTACCAATATAATACTCAAGGATAATTCAAACCCAAACTATTTCCTGTAACTCGCTTATATATCATGCAATACATTCAGAAAGTAAAGCGTAACCACTGTATACGTATTTGGCTTCAACTCTCTTCAAAATTCCTCAAAATAATAGAATACGAAAAAAAAGATAGATAAATATATATATTTTAACAATTTTGTACTTGAACAAGGAAGTTAGCTTAGTTTGAGAATATTTTCAATAATGATGGCAAAGTTCACTCATCACTACAAAAGGTATACGGCTATATTGTATGATCCTTACATTTAACGTTGGTTTATTTTAAATCAAAGAATATTACAAGCTTAAATATTGAATTGCGTATAAATATCGTAAGTATTCGAGATGAAAAGCTTACAACATCAGAAGTCTAAATATGCGTTAAACCAACGGAAGAAAAGTAACTGTATGGGATCGTATAGATGACAAACATGAAAAACAACAGAATTGAGTGTTAATGTTACCGAAGGTTTGTACGCTGTAATCAAGAATACACCCGGGCAAAGCATTACTTTTGTAAATTGTTGTAAACATTTTTAAAATTACTTAATGTAGAAGACAACTATCAATATGTTTTCTATTCAGTAACGATTATATTTATTTGATCTGCATAAACGTTTGGCTGACTGGTTCAATGACATCAATACAATATCTGATGACGACATATTCAGACTACGTACTCTACTAGCCATGTAACGATCCGAGGTCTGTCTCCACGTGCCGCCTGTGGACGCCATGACAGTTATCCGATTGACGCCAGCCGAAGAGAACATTCCGCATTCATTAGACTAACACACGAACTCATGCAGAAACCAGCAGCCCTCAATGAGTATACAAGATTATATTGCCCAATTCAATCCACTTGGAGACCAAAAATGTAAAAACCTGACAGGAACTCAAGTGTTAAATTAAATTTCTTTCCGTCTGAATACATCGATTCGTATATTGTGTAAACATTTAACGAACGAAATGGACGTTCGACGTGCGCAATCGATGAGAGAGTAGCCTCCCTTAATAATTTGTTGACAGGCTTTTGTGATGAGCCTGTTTTGGGAATTTTTGGCGAAATAATACAAATGTCATGTTTTTCTTGCTTCTGAATGGCATTTTGTAATGTTGATGAATAGGAACAAGGGAAGGATATATGTTCTTTCCATAATTTTAATTATAACGTGGTTGTATCAACAACCGTAATGAAACAGTGAAAATTAAATTTTAGATTAAAATTGATTCCTTTAGTAGCTATGATGAGTGTCAGAGCAACATATACCAGGAAGAAATACATTTTATATTACTGACGTCTTAATCAAAAAGAACCTTTTTCAATTTCGATGTTTAATGACTAACCAATCTTACATCGTCCATTGACTGGCTTGTCCTATGTTCGTTGTTCATCGTTCGTTGCTAATTGCCAACACAACCATAAGTAACATTTGGCCACATTCTTTCGTTTGGTTTCCAGCCGATGGTTGTGATCTGTGTTAACGGGTCGTGCAATGATATCGTTCATACATGGTTAGTCCTGCTCACTGACGTATCCCTGATGTGGCACCATCTCTGGCAAATTGTCTGTAAACCTTCACTCTAACCGATTTAGTCCGCCATTCCCCTAGCGGTCATTTGGTGGTCAATAAATCATATAATATTCAAACGAAGCGATGATGGGACCAATGGCGAGGGCAACATTTCCCAGGGAAATGGGTATATTATTTATAGTGTTTTATAGTTTTCCATGATGGCTAAGTAGCAATTATATCCTACCTAGTAATTTACAAGCTGAACTATATAAATAGTATATAAATAGTACATATCAACTCTCCATGCCTGTGTATGAAATTGATATATGAAACACAAATTTATGCGTTTCTTTGATATATTTGAAGTATCATATTGTAGGTTTGTACTTGTAGGTTTAGTTGTTTTCATGGCAAAGCTTGTCGATGTAGTTGCTATCGTTAGAAAACATCCAAAGATAAAAAATCATTTAAGTGTTTTTAAAAGAGAAAAAATAATAATTCAAACGCTTCTAAACAAAGCAAATCATTAAACGGGTAAGCGTCACGCACATAGCGTATACTCAAAATGTAATGAAAGTAGCTCAGTATAAGGATGATGAGTGATATTTTTAAAGGTTCAACTCATTTTTTATTTTAAATATTCAAAACGACATTTTTATAGGAACAAGTAGCAACAGTCATCAGTTCTTATATTTAAAATCATGTTATTCTTGGTTAAAAAGCGGAAATTATAACCATGCCAGCATTAAGCGCCATTATACAATCATGTCGGTGCATATTATGACACAATCTTGACAGGTATACTATGATTCCTGTACGAACGCGCCTAGATTGAAAAAAAGAAAGAAATGCGTGTGATGTTAGCATAAATATAAAACATTGACACCACCTGGCCTATACCCACCACGAACTGACCGAGCTCGTGTACTTTACGTGGAACAAACGCGCACGTGTTCCGTGCCTGGTGGTGCTATGGAGGCATGCCGGTCAGTTTGATCAGAAAGCGTTCTTGGTGAACGTGTGTTACATTGAAACCTTGCTATAGGGGACATTCCATGATTATATTATTTGCAATACTTGGTGAAATCCTTATTTTTACTTGATGTAATTTGCAGCTCAATTTGGGGCTTCTTTCTGCTTTTGAGGACATTTGTGTAGACCTAATACATTGCATTGGCTATAGTAAAGCTTCTTATTGGAATTTTTGATAAGAATAATAATTGATAACATTTCCAGCACACAGTGCGTTTGTATGATGCTATTCCTTTCCGATCCCCCACAAAGCAAAAGTTTCGCTGCATTATTTGCATTATCTGTAAGATATATATACAAAATACAAGTTTAAGTGCTTATTTCCTTGGTTTTTATAAAAAAAAATCCGTTCGGATTCAACAGTACTCGTTTTCCGTGGATTATTGCATAGTCATATGGGAACAGCTAGGAATAACTCATTTTATAGTACTAACATTGTACCGAAGATACAGAGACGTACTTGTCTGCTGTAGAAAGGACGGTGTTGCTTTCTCATGTCGAAATTTCTGGAGTCACATAATGTGTTAAAATAGAATGAAATCAATGTTGTTGACAAACTGTCTGTCTGCTATTTGACATACAAAAATGACGTGTTCAGTTGGGCAAGGCTATCTAATATGTCAATACGTCGAAAAGAGGAACATCGGCTCTGAAGGGTTTATTACATTTTATAATGGTGCAAATGAGGTGTTCTGGTATATAATTTAAACTAATGCAGGGCTCTTTCCCCTAGAAAAAAGTTAAGATCTTTGGCTGCCTGTCGTTTTCGCAATGATGAGAAGATTGGCGGGAAAACGGATGCATTTATTGTCGACGGTCGTCTGCTTTCTCTGTTTTGTTGTTCGGTAACACTATCACAGCGAACCGGAGAAACTATGGTGCCTGAGGATGTTTGTATCGATTGTAGGTAGTGACGACAGGGGACCACTATCTATCTCACGCTTTTCAATTGTCACATTCAACAAGACGCTTCACCTTATCTGCTATTTCGGTAGACCAATCCTGCAACTTTTAACACTTGTGTTTGGATTTTTCTTACAAAGTAAAAACGTTTTATAAACCCTCTGTTTTACGACGGTTGGCGACAAATATACCGAAGTCTGCACATTGATTTAAGGTTTCAAAGACAATCTGCAAAACGATTGGTCTCTAAAGAGTTGTTTTAGAAAATAAAATTTATCACGGCACAAACGAACGCGCCAAAGCTTCATCTTGGAATCAGTACATTCATTCCATGACTCAATCGGATGACACTAGCCTTCATGGCCAACTGACCACAGTAAAATGTGAAGCATCCGGTAAAATGAGAGACGCCTTTGAAAGACTCTTATCAACTTCGAATATTCCCATGTGATATACCTCTTTCATGATTCAAGTTCAATTCTATGACCGAAAGTTCAGAATGCATCAATGTTACATTCCAGTCTGCTGTGTGCTATACTTTTCTGTTCTCTGGAATACACTTGTTCATCCTATAGAATACAATCTGATGTGATCTTTCCGCCGCTTCCGGTTTACGATCTTGTGTGAGTCTGCTCTAGCTCGTCATTTGGAAAGGCTCTTTTAAAATTCCAACCCGTTCACTAGATAAGGTATCTGTGTATCTGATCCATGTAGCAAGGAGGCGCGGTAGTCTAGTGGTAGGACGCCGGACTCCTGACCGAAGGGTTGCGGGTTCGAGTCACGGCACGGCACTGTGCTGTATCTTTGAGCAAGATACTGTATTCCGCTTGTTCCAGTTTACTCAGCTGTAAATGAGTACGTGGTTGGGCAGTGCTAGAATGGCTCCCAATACCAGGGGGTTGAAAAAGTTATTGTCTGGTTTCAAAGACACTAGAACAACAGATAATAATTTGTGAACCGCTTTGAAACGACTGATAAAACGGTATATAAGAACCTCGAATTATAATTATTATTATTAATCATTATTAGTATTAATAAAATATTCATGATTAAGAAACGATGACAGTAACAAAGTCTTCGGCACAGATTGGCACAAAACATCTAGTGTACACCCGAAAAACACCAAATTTTATCAATGTTGTGTGTTTTTGATTTGAAAGAAACATTTTGTTCTTATTCATAATTATATGATTTCATGAATATTTGATGATGTCAGTATCGCCGCGTAACGGGTCACAAGCGTATATTTCATTTAACATTCGGAGAAAGGCTATTGCAGCGCGTTACGTCCAATGCCAATTTGTTGACGTCTTGATTGTCAACCTTTACGGTTAATTTCTTGTCACGTCAATTCTCATTAAAAATTAACGACCACCTCTACTTTGAAGAAATAACATTTTCTATTAAGCACTCTCAGCTATTTTGAATGAGTTGACTTATTTGCTAATAGTTCGCTATTTAAAGTGCTTATTTTTATTATTAAAAAGGACTACGTATGGGTATATCATTATTAAGTAAATGTTGATTTTTAAATCTCATCCATGTGACCAACGAAATATATCTTAAAACTTTAAAAGTAGTATCTTCAACAGTAAATCCGCCTGATACTGACATAGACTATTCTGCATACACGAATAGAAGCTACTGAACGTTGTAAGTGGCTATGACTACTTGACATATTATTTATTTCTCGACCCTTTCGGAGATTTTCTTTTGATTTAGGTTTCTCTAATCTGTACCTTTTGTTAGCCATTTGTAACGGTGCATTTGTAATAAATTGGATATAGGGGGACGTGAGTTGCGTGACTGACAGATCTATTCTGTATCTTTATTTTTTTACGATCACCGGTGCAAGCATGTAATGAACTCGTATGAACTGTGTACAGTATATCTGTAAAAGGTTTCTTAATTAATACAAATAACACGTTATTTTTGTTGGCAGAATTGTAAAGAAATACTACCTATTGAGTACACATTTATGACATCATAATTTAAAAGTTATGAATAAAGGCGCTTTCTATGATAGCAAAACGAAATATTCAAAAATATGTCGATTAAGACACATTTTCACCATTTTCAAATACCATAATTATCTAAGATTATAAATATTGGATAAGTAACTCGTAGAGGGATTGGTCTATAACGAGCACTCCAATGCTTTATAATCTTTATCATATCTACCGAGTATGCTCAATTGATTGGTCGAGATTACAGGTGGATGAATATTTCAACTGACTACAGAGTATCTATTTATTACAATGATGCTAACTGTTCACCATTTCTAAACCACAAGACTGTATGTGTTTCACAAAAAGTACTTCATACATCCTTTAATATCACATTAGATATATTAGTGATGTTTCCCCCATAGTATATTAAACGAATATGCACCTCCTTTATCTCCAGCACTTGAAATATAGACCGAAGTCTTTACACTATTTGAAATGTTGGTAAAACTGATCAGTAAATTAACAAAGTCCATGCCGATTTTACCTCTTTATCATTATCTTTCTTTAATCAGAATTACATATCACCCACTCTGCCTAAGTTTCATAACTGCTACTGTCTTTTCTGAAGATTTCCTATTATTTGCATCATTTTGATCAAATAAAATGAAAGGTAGGGTTTTATCGAAATTTCATAGTTGTCATCGTTACCTGTTTTTTTTAACTTCGTCATTCCTGGGTTACATATTTGATATTTCGTGACCCATACCACTTTTCTGGATTTGGAATCTGAAAAGAGTACGTATGGAACCTGAAACCCCTACCTTCTGAGACATAAGGTTCCATATTTGTGTTTTTTTTAGAGTTTGGTTCATACTTTTGTCTGCTTGGCTTTTTTATGTCTTTTTGTAACGAACTTCAGTTGTTCCTGTTTTATTTCGATTATTTGAGCCGTGAATTTTTTAATGCCTTTTTACTTTGCAAAATAAACTTATCTCCAAACAGGTGAAGTCGAATTACTTAAAATGGTTCTCCCTTGTTATTAACAGATCATACTGTGTTTGTCAGATGGCTATCTTAGTACAAATTGGAATTCCATAAGAGATCTATGAGAGTACGATCATAGTTTACAATCATCAGACCGTGAAATGTTAAAGAAAGGGTGGTCATGATTAAACATAACAGATCGTGGGATTGTTGTGAGGGTGATCCTAGGTTCCACATTGCAGATTGTGTCGTGAGAGGGCGATCCTAGGTTACACATTAGAGGCTGTGTCGTTAGAGGGCGATCCAAGGTTACACATTAGAGACTGTGTCGTGAGAGGGCGATCCTTAGTTACACATTACAGACTATGTCGTTACAGGGCGATCCATTGTAACACATTACAGACTTTGTCGTGAAAGGGCGATCCTATGAAACACCATACAGACCGTGTCGTGAGAGGGTGATCCTAGGTTACACATTAGAGACTGTGTCGTGAGAGGGTGATCCTAGGTTACACATTGCAGGTTGTATCTTGAGAGGGCGATCCTAGGTCACACATTACAGACCGTGTCGTGAGAGGGTGATCCTATGGTATACATTACAGACTGTTTCCTGAGTGGGCGATCTTAGGTTATACATCAGACAGTGTTTCGTGAGAGGGCGATCCTTGCAGATTGTGTCGTTAGAGGGCGATCCAAGGTTACACATTAGAGACTGTGTCGTGAGAGGGTGATCCTAGGTTACACATTGCAGATTGTGTCGTGAGAGGGCGATCCTTAGTTACACATTACAGACTATGTCGTTACAGGGCGATCCATTGTAACACATTACAGACTTTGTCTTGAAAGGGCGATCCTATGTAACACATTACAGACCGTGTCGTAAGAGGGCGATCCTATGTTACACACAACAGACTTTGTCGTGAGAGGGTGATCCTATGTTACATATTACATAATGTGTCGTGCGAGGGCGATCCTATGTTACACATTACAGACCGTGTCGTGAGAGGGCGATCCTTAGTTACACATTACAGACTATGTCGTAACAGGGCGATCCTTTGTAACACATTACAGACCGTGTCGTGAAAGGGCGATCCTATGTTACAAACTGTGTCGTGCGAGGGCGATTCTATGTTACACATTACAGAACGTGTCGTGAGAGGGCGATCCTATGTTACCCATCACAGACTGTGTCGTAAGAGGACGATCCTAGGTTATCCGTTACAGACTATGTCGTGAGAGGGTGATACTAGGTTACATATTACATACTGTGTCGTGAAAGGGCTATTCTATGTTACACATTACAGACTGTGTCATGAGAGGGTGATCCTAGGTTATACATTAAGGACTGTGTCGTGAGAGGGTGATCCGAGGTTATACATTACAGACTGTGTCGTGAGAGGGCGATCCTAGGTTACACATTAGAGTCTGTGTCGTGAGAGAGTGATCCTAGGTTACACGTTGCAAATTGTGTCGTGAGAGGGCGATCCTAGGTTACACATTAGAGGCTGTGTCGTGAGAGGGTGATCCTAGGTTACACATTGCAGATTGTGTCTTGAGAGGTCGATCCTAGGTTACACATAAGAGGCTGTGTCGTGAGAGGATGATCCTAGGTTAAACATTACAGATTGTGTCATGAGAGGGTGATCCTAGGTTATACATTACAGACTGTGTCGTGAGAGGGTGATCCTAGGTTATGCATTACAGACTGTGTCGTGAGAGGGCGATCCTAGGTTATATATTACAGACTGTGTCGTGAGAGGTTGACCTTAAGTTATACATTACAGACTGAGTCTTGAGAGGGTGATGGTATGTTACACATTATTATAGACCGTGTGATTACAGACTGGGTGATAAGAAGGTGACCCAAAGTTACACTTTACAGACTGCGTGATGAGAGAGTGACCCTAAGTTACACTTTACAGACTGAGTGATGAGAGGGTGACCCTAAGTTACACTTAACAGACCGCTTGATGAGAGGTTGACCCTAAGTTACACATTACAGACTGAGTCTTGAGAGGGTGATGTTATGTTACACATTATAGACAGTGTGCTTACAGACTGGGTGATAAGAAGGTGACCCTAAGTTACACTTTACAGAGACTATGTCGTGACAGGGCGATCCTATGTTACACATAACAGACCGTGTCGTGAGAGGGCGATCCTAGGTGACACATTGCAGACTGTGGCGTGAGAAGGCGATCCTTAGTTACACATTGCAGGTTGTGTCTTGAGAGGGCGATCCTAGGTTATATATTACAGACTGTGTCGTGAGAGGGTGACCTTAAGGTATACATTACAGACTGTTTCCTGAGTGGGCGATCTTAGGTTATACATCAGACAGTGTTTCGTGAGAGGGCGATCCTATGTTACCCATCACAGACTGTGTAGTAAGAGGACGATCCTAGGTTATCCGTTACAGACTATGTCGTGACAGGGCGATCCTATGTTACACATAACAGACCGTGTCGTGAGAGGCCTATCCTATGTTACACATTACAGACCGTGAAGTGAGAGGGAGATCCTATGGTATACATTACAGACTGAGTCTTGAGAGGGCGATGTTATGTTACACATTATAGACAGTGTGCTTAAAGACTGGGTGATAAGAAGGTGACCCTAAGTTACACATTACAGACAGAGTCTTGAGAGGGTGATGTTATGTTACACATTATAGACCATGTGATTACAGAATACATTACAGACTGTGTCATGAGAGGGTGATCCTAGGTTATACATTACAGACTGAGTCTTGAGAGGGCGATGTTATGTTACACATTATAGACCATGTGATTACAGACTGGGTGATAAGATGGTGACCCAAAGTTACACTTTACAGAACGTGTGATGAGAGTTACATTT
The DNA here is from genome assembly GCF_002113885.1 of Mizuhopecten yessoensis. Classification (NCBI taxonomy): domain Eukaryota; kingdom Metazoa; phylum Mollusca; class Bivalvia; order Pectinida; family Pectinidae; genus Mizuhopecten; species Mizuhopecten yessoensis. The sequence goes on along the minus strand of NW_018404269.1, from coordinate 299,373 downwards.
CACAGAACGCGTGATGAGAGGGTGACTGACCCTAAGTTACACTTAACAGACCGCTTGATGAGAGGTTGACCCTAAGTTACACATTACTGACTGAGTCTTGAGAGGGTGATGGTATGTTACACATTATTATAGACCGCGTGATTACAGACTGGGTGATAAGAAGGTGACCCAAAGTTACACTTTACGTTACACGTTGCAGATTGTGTCGTGAGAGGGAGATCCTAGGTTACACATTAGAGTCTGTGTCGTGAGAGGGGGATCGTAGGTTACACATTACAGACCGTGTCGTGAGAGGGCGATCCTAGGTTACACATTAGAGTCTGTGTCGTGAGAGGGTGATCCTAGGTTACACGTTGCAGATTGTGTCGTGAGAGGGAGATCCTAGGTTACACATTGCAGATTGTGTCTTGAGAGGTCGATCCTAGGTTACACATAAGAGGCTGTGTCGTGAGAGGGTGATCCTAGGTTATACATTACAGACTGTGTCATGAGAGGGTGATCCTAGGTTATACATTAAGGACTGTGTCGTGAGAGGGTGATCCGAGGTTATACATTACAGACTGTGTCGTGAGAGGGCGATCCTAGGTTACACATTACAGACTGAGTCTTGAGAGGGTGATGGTACGTTACACATTATTGTAGACCGTGTGATTACAGACTGGGTGATGAGAGGGTGACCCTAAGTTACACTTTACAGAGTGCGTGATGAGAGGGTGACCCTAAGTTACACTTTACAGACTGTGTGATGAGAAGGTGACCCTAGGTTACACTTTACAGACTGTGTGATGAGTAGGTGACCCAAGGTTACACTTTACAGACTGTGTGATGAGTGGGTGACCCTAAGTTACACTTTACAGACTGTGTGATGAGAGGGTGACCCTAGGTCACACTTTACAGACTGTGTGATGAGAGGGTGACCCTAAGTTACACTAAACAGACCGCTTGATGAGAGGTGACCCTAAGTTACACATTACAGACTGGGTCTTGAGAGGGTGATGTTATGTTACACATTATAGACTGCGTGATTACAGACTGGGTGATGAGAGGGTGCCCCTAGGTCACACTTTTCAGACTGTGTGATGATAGGATGATCATAAGTTTCACTTTACAGACTGCGTGATAAGAGGGTGACCCTAAGTTACACTTTACAGACTGCGTGATGAGAGGGTGACCCTAAGTAATACTTTACAGACTGCGTGATGAAAGGGTGACCCTAAGTTACACTTTACAGACTGTGTGATGAGAGGATGATCATAAGTTTCACTTTACAGACTGCGTGATGAGAGGGTGACCCTAAGTTACACTTTACAGACTGCGTGATGAAAGGGTGACCCTAAGTTACACTTTACAGACTGCGTGATGAAAGGATGATCATATGTTACACATTACAGACTGCGTGATGAGAGGGTGACCCTAAGTTACACTTTACAGGCTGCGTGATGAGAGGGCGACCCTAAGTTACACTTTACAGCCTGCGTGATGAGAGGGTGACCCTAAGTTAGACTTTACAGACTGCGTGATGATAGGGTGACCATAAGTTACACGTTACAGACTGCGTGATGATAGGGTGACCCTAAGTTACACTTCACAGACTGCGTGATGAAAGGGGAACCATAAGTTACACTTTACAGACAGCGTGATGAGAGGGTGACCCTAAGTTACACTTTACAGACTGCGTGATGAGAGGATGATCATATGTTACACATTACAGACTGCCTGATGAAAGGGTGACTCTAAGTTACACTTTACAGACTGCGTGATGAGAGGATGACTCTAAAGTTACACTTTACAGACTGCGTGATGAGAGGGTGACCCTAAGTTACACTTTACAGACTGCGTGATGAGAGGGTGACCATAAGTTACACTTTACAGACTGCGTGATGATAGGGTGACCATAAGTTACACTTTTACAGACTGTGTGATGAGTGGGTGACCATAAGTTACACTTTACAGACTGCGTGATGAGAGGGTGACAATAAGTTACACTTTACAGACTGCGTGATGAAAGGGTGCCCATAAGTTACGCTTTACAGACTGCGTGATGAGAGGGTGACCCTAAGTTATACTTTACAGACTGCGTGATGAGAGGGTGACCATAAGTTACACTTTACAGACTGGGTGATGAGAGGGTGACCCTTAGTTACACTTTACAGACTGCGTGATGAGAGGTTGACCCTAAGTTACACTTTACAGACTGCGTGATGAAAGGGTGACCATAAGTTACACTTTACAGACTGGGTGATGAGAGGGTGACCCTTAGTTACACTTTACAGACTGCGTGATGAGAGGGTGACCCTTAGTTACACTTTACAGACTGCGTGATGAGAGGATGACTCTAAGTTACACTTTACAGACTGCGTGATGAGAGAGTGACCCTAAGTTATACTTTACAGACTGCGTGATGAGAGGGTGACCCTAAGTTACACTTTACAGACTGCGTGATGAGAGAGTGACCCTAGGTTACACTTTACAGAACGTGTGATGAGAGGATGATCATATGTTACACATCGTCAGACAGTATAATTGTTATGATTGGTCGATCCTAAATTACATACTACAGATCATACGATTTTTATGATAGGGCGATCCTTAATCGCACTTTTTTTCAGATTCCGTGCTGTTTACAAGGGGGTAAACATTAGACCACGCGAGGCCCGAATATCAATACAAATATTATTGACTATAATATGAAAAATATTAAATAACTTATTATTGTGGTTTGTTTTTATTATAACAAGTTAATTTTGATTCCATGTGTTGGTACTTTGTCGGATTATAGAACTGGGAATAGCCTAAAACGATAGCTTTGTATTTTGACGCCACATAACTAAACTGTATCGGAATGCTTAGGACTTGCAGAAAATGAAATAATAAAATTGATATAGTGAAATATGAAAAATATGAATATCACCTGATAAAATCTTTAGGTCTTTGAAATAAATAGTATGTAAGATTTTAAGATCAATGATAAAGAATCAGAATTTCACTAGGCTGTCGTCATTCACACGACAGTCTAACAACTATTGACAATCTGAATGATTTATGTAAAATATATGAAAGTTTATCTGTGTGTTTATTGTAGCTAACTGACATGCAGTGATAAGCAATACAATCTGCACTCTTTAGAACGTCTGTGATGGATGAAAAAATCGAATTATTTTGATATGGAAGAACACATCTTTTGATTCAGAGTAGTGATCAGAAAAGGTCACAAATGTTATCGTTTTGATACAGATGGTAGAATGATGTTACGTTTGAGGGAATTACAACCAGCTTAAGCACCGACAGGTGGTTGGTATATCACTGGGACAGTCTCTGATTTAATCGTTTCTGTATTGATGCTATGTTTAAATAAGATGCATTATTAAACAGTCTCGACACTGCACACACCATCTATTGCCTGGTCGACAGAATTCACATCATTCAACTGGTTTTATGTATACGAGATACATGCTTAGATGTATTTGAATAAGATTGATGATAAATCTCCAGTTATAATCTTATCAATTATTGATTAACTAGGACTGATTCTGCTTTCATAAGATTTAGTCAGAAGGAACCCTATTTCAGATCCTCGTCTATGTAATTACTATTTAACAAAAATAAGGCAATAACTTCTTATTGATTTCATTTACATTCATATCAATTGAATGTTATCTTCAGCAGCATTTAACTCAAATGTTTAATAACAACATTCTCAAATAAAAGCAAAATGGTTACGGATTCCCTCGAGTTTGTCGTTTCGAACCATATTCACCATGAGATGAAGCGATATTTCTCTATCCCTGAAACATCAAATAACCCAATAATGATCGCGGTTTTTTTAACGTTTTTCCTAGGTACCTAAATACAAAAAAAACCTAACAACACATTATATTCGATGAGTGTAAAATATCAAAAATCTACGGTTCGTTTATAAAATTTACTAATGAAAGACTAATTGACACAGTTGATACCACGTGTGTGTTTTGCATGACCTCTGACCTCTGACCTCTGACCTGTATCAAGTGATCTACCATTACGGCTTTAAGAACGCAGGAATCGATTTGTCACACTATGATAAAAAGCAATATTGTGATACAATGGTATACACATCGAATATGGAGATTCACTGTATGGTCTCCTACCTTCTATCATCCTTATTACGAGTTGTTTTACTTCGATTAAAGACTGGTGTCAGAACTATCACATAATTTGTCGCAAAGATACCAGTATATATTTATCTGAGTTCCTCGATGAAGTAAGATAGCTTTATCATGAACATTTTACAATTTTCTTGTTCGAAACCTACTAAATATTAATGCTAGGCATATCTGATATCTCTTACCTGTATAATACCTACTTCATTTTTTATTGATACAGTTCTTTTAGCAAAAACACAGAAAAATAAAGTTTTCATTAAAACTTACTGATTTTTTACCACGCAGTGATGTTTTTATAGAGCAAACCATAACTAAAAAAACGTGAAAAATGTATAAAAAAAATGCTATTCTTCAGGCTTTTATGCAATGATTTTATAAAATGTTTTAAATAAGTGGATAGATTTAAACTTTATCAAGACAGATTCTGAAATAAAACATGCTTGCATGAAAATGAACGGAATTTCTATGACTAAGATGTAATGTGACGGCTTCAGCATAGTGTCACAACAGCACTACTGAAAAATACGACAATTAGTAAATTTTCAACTACAAACTAAATTCCACTAGATATATTACAATTATTCTGATGGGTCTTGTAAGAAATTAATATGTTTAAAATTACAGTGTTTTATTACGTAAACAATGCTTATGTTCTCCGAACCTCTAGTGAAACTCTAGATACTTAGTAATACGTTATATTAAGAACCCGGAAATTAAGACGTTCAAATGTTCAGTTTGTGAATGAATTTGTTTGTGGTTTTGTAAGAAGCAAAATCGCATTTGATTCAATTCCCGGTCTCATCAGACCAAACTATATAACACAACAACATTATTTTATAATCTGAAGAATATTTATTCCATTTTACAAAAGGCAAAATAAATAAAGGTGTAAAATCAGCTACACACAGAATACCGTATGTAAAATAATTAACAGAATACTAATGAAAAGAAACAATTTATCACAAACAATAAAGGATCCAATGTACACCTTCTATTTACTGTGAAATCAGATATTTTCGTGGGGACCAATTACTTGGTTTTCCGACAAAACACCATTTCGCGGGGACGTACATTCGTGGATTACGAGTACCTACTCAAAAGGGGAATTGCTTTATATCAAACCTGTAATTACTTTGTGGATCTATGAATTCCTGGATGACCGACGAAATCAACGAAATAAAAAAAACCCCGAAAATTAGTGATTTCACAGTATATCTACAAACAGATCGTTATACATTTATTTTGATCGCATAACAGCTAATAATTACTTTGAGATATCTTCACAAATAAAACATGTGTTTGAATGATTTCATATGGAGTAAACTACGGTTAACTAAAATCCCTCTACAGTGAGTTTAGGAAGAGGTAGGATCTGTTAATAGAAAATAAGAATCTTCATGTAATTTAACAAATTCAATATCACCAATCAAATTGTTTCATCTCAGTATTTTTTGTAAACATATATTGCTTTAAAGAATTATACATTTATACATTTTTATATACGTTTTAATTCCTTTTTTCTCTCGTGAAATGATAAACCGATAGTTTGGAGTTATTGTTTTTCTATTATAATATTTTTCAAGTTTTAAGTTTAACATAAAATAAATGTAAGTAATACAATATCTCCTTCGTTATACTAGCACAAGTTTCTTCAACAAAAAGTGGTCAAAATAGGACAACAGCTAATGAAAATACAAAACATAACAGAGAAAATGAATAAATTAAATAAACAAACATTGAGCAGATAACACAAATAAACGACAGTTTCTTTCACATAAACATATATGACTAGATGTCCACACGGCCATAACAATGTTCTGCATAAATGCATTGCACACTTGTCCTCTATCGTTACTTAGATATAAAATATCGAACCTAGATATCTCAAGAACACATACACAATGTACCATCTTTAAGATTGCTTGATTGAGTACATTACTGTGTTGCAATTAAAACCACCTTTAAGCAACCTTTCATTTCGTGTGTGTGTACAGAAGATTATAAGTAAATCTTCACACAAAAAATTATAATAAAAAATACAGTATTTAAAATATAAAACACTTCAATATATTACTACGACTCTTTCATAAAAACAATTTAAAACCACTTTGATTAATTTATTTTTGAGTATGATATAATATGCACAGCTTGTTCGTAAAGCCGGCAAGTACCCATGGAGGTAAATTCTAGTCATTTTCTGCTTAATTAAATTATTGCGAGTAAATACACAGGTTAGTTCTAGCGAATATATACGCAGGTAAATTCTAGCGGGAAACTGCACAGGTAAGTTCTAGAGATTCTACGAAGATATTCTGGTGAGTATCCAAGAAGGTAAATTATGGTGAGTATCTACGCAGGTAAGTTCTAGCGAGTATCTACGCAGGTAAATTCGGGCGAGTATCTACACAGGTGAATTCTGGCGTATATCTCCGCGGATCAATCATAGCGAGTATCTGCACAGGTAAACCTTAGCGAATATCTACATAGGTAAGTTCTCGCGGAATTAACTACATAGGTGAGTTCTCGCGGAATTAACTACAGAGGTAAATTCTATCAGGTACCAACAACGGTAATCTCACATTCGGCGTAACAATAAATAAATAAATAAATACGGAAGGAGTGCTACCTCAAACAAATACATTTGCAGAATTTTTAACAGTGAGCTAAAAAATTGTTTCATTCAGTTTTTAAATAGGTTTCCTATCTTTACTTTTATATTCAACAATTTTGCATCTTATGCTAATATCTGTTAAATAGTTTGTTCTTGAAAACCGATACATTTGCTCTCTATAAGTATCATTTATATCGTGCAGTGACAAATAAATCCAAGATATCCATGTATAGGAAATATGCAGTGCAGTACAAAAGTACCAAAAATGTATTTGGTCTTTCAATTAACCAATTCATTATGACGAATGAAATATAGTTCTCATGTTGATATGAGTGTTTAGTTATGCATGTCAGGACGACACTTTAATATACATATAATGGTTTGTAAATATGACTCAAGAAATAAAACAGATGATTGAGCAGAGGGAGAAAATGAAAAAATAAAGAAGTGAAAACAGCACATGTCTTAGTATCCTTATATACGAAAATATGTATCCATCTAGCATACACTACCTCAATAATATATACTTATATAATTTGTCCATACATTATATATATATATAAACTCTGATGTTCTCATCTGATGAGAGGGAAAACTCAAAACACACACATTTTTCCAGTCTTTTGCTCTGCATGAGAGTGATATCTACCTGTTCCTGCCCCCTCGTTGGAGACATACGTGTTCTTACTCATGTCGATCAATGTTTGAGACTCACTAAGTTAAACTTCCAGTATGACACCATTTCCTTTTCCTTACAATAAGTATGATAATCATGAGGCATTGCCCTACTGATATAATATACAAACGATAAGAATTAGCAACAACTCCTTCAGAAGCATGGGTCGTACTTTAACGGTAGTTGCATTTTCATCTTATCTTAGGATAGGCGTTCCTTTCTGTTGCATATCATTTCATCCGTCCCGCGTCCTTATGGAATTCCGGTTCGTACAACACCAGCACTGATCTTTTAGTTTTTGCAAATAGGAAACCGATTTATCGGTTTAACTTGTACGTCGGGAATTCATTATTTCTCATGCTCCATGTAAATTCCAATATAAGACACCGCTGTTCCTTTCAACTTATCACTGAGAATAACACTGGTCATTTTTGAGATTGTAAATGATAATATATATTTTTTTGATATCGAGGCTGTCTGTCAGTATACCTCCACATGACTGTGACTCGTCACCACCGGATAATCTGTGTATCCTTGAGAGTTTTCGTTTATGTCGGGAGAAATCATCCTCAGCACGTTGGGTCCACCGTGCATTTGAATGGGTTCCATCGGCATCATATGTGAGTTAGACAGTGGTATATTTGGTGAGTGACGACCGAGGTAGCTAGCATTGGGCGGAATGTTGGTACTAAATTGGGTCCAGGATTCCATGGGTGGAGTCCCTGACGGTCCAACGGGCACCTGCCCGATACTGGGCTCACGATCGAGTGGTTGGCCTGAGCTGAACATGTCTTCTGAAAGTCGTCCTGACGATACAGGCCCATCCAGGTCATCTAGGTCATCTGTAAACATAACCCACATTACATTACAGAAATGTAAAACGTAAATGCTGTTTCTCATATAATAGTTCATTAGTTTATGCCGATTTTGGAAAAGAAATGTAAATAGCTTGGAGCTCTTGTTATTTTTAATAAGATCGTCTTCTATTTGTCGTAAAAACTAGGCAATACATTGCGATGCTGACTAGAAAGAGGAGGTAACAATCAGCTTTGGTTTCAGTTTATATGCATGCACCAACGCTACTTAAAGAATGAAAAGAGAGAGTAATATTGTATAACAAAGTCACTGACACTCACTATATCCGTCGAGCTGTCCATCGTCTGACATATTGTCCGCACTCTGTGAACTGTCTGCGTCTCCTGAACGTTTCAACTGCCGGAAGTAAGGGCTCCATCTGTTCCGTCCTGCGTCCTTCTTCAAGCGTTTTTCTTTAGCTCGGCGGTTTTGGAACCAAACTTGTACCACACGCATGTCCAGTCCGGTCTCGGCGCTGAGCTGTTCCCGCACGTGTCTTGCAGGTTTCGGACTTTCGTTATAAGCGGTCTTCAGGGCTTCCAATTGCTTTGCCGTGATGGTCGTTCGCGGACGTTTATTAGCAGCATCTAGGTCTATTTCTACAAAAACATGAAAGTCTTGGTTCAGGGTAATGATAAAGAAATATAGAAAAAATGTAGATGTAAGATAAAACGTAGGAATGAACCACTTTGTTTCATCTGTCACATTACAACTCCAAATATTTAATCGACAATATCGAATTGACCAGAAAATTACCAACAATTACAGTACTGCAACATACTAAATACAGAGATTTGCTTAATATTTGCTTACAAATACTACTGAAGGATATGTATTTAGCTTTGTTCATGTCACGGAATCAAATGATTAGAAATCGTTTGAATCCCAAAAATAGATAAACGTTTCATTATATATTCCATAGGATTTAAAGTAACAGCCTGCCATAACATTGCAAATAAATTTTACATTTTGCAAAATAAAAATTTGCATTCCCTCAAACAAGAACAATAACGCTGATTCAACATTAAACAACATGCCACTAAACGAATTAAAGGACAATATCGGTTTGGAAAGGCAACTAAAGAATCTGAAGAGACATCAAAACAAGCAGGAAAGACCAATTGTCCTGAACTTCCACGGGATTAAAAATATGTTTCCTGCACCATCTGAGAAAGTATGTACATTGTGTAGGTAACCAATGGTAACCAACGATACAGTGAAAACCACTGAAATCTTACAAGTGAGTATTAGATCACGACAACGATCATGAAATGTTTTTTAACGCAGATTGAAGCCCCTTATGATTAAATAAAATGGTAGTCAACACAGCTCATCTATCCAGAAATCATGGTACTTGTACCAAAATCTGGAGTAGCTTTTAAAATGGGACATATGAACTCCGTAAGTATGAAGCCTTGTTTGTTTTAACTTAGGAAGCTAAGTCGAGAAACACGTGATACACTTTGTATCGTCCTTTAATATTTTTGAAGCGAAGATGAATTAGATGCTCAAGCAGGACTTCATTAGCGATATATCTTAATGTAAAAAAAGTATCAGACAAGTATCGATCCCTATTTTTTTTTATTATTTATATAACTTCAGCTTTTTCAAACTACTTAATTGTTCTTAGTATACCTCAATATTTTCAGTAGCAATGCTCTTTACTTTTTGTTTACTTGAAGCAAACATGATAGAAACATTAAAAATGAAAAGCATTCTAAAAATGACATTTCAAGTATCAATGTGCATCTTCTTATGATTGCAACAATATAAAAGAGTAGGTTCGCTTTAGGTTGTAACGTTAGATCACATCAAATGACTTTCGTGTGCATATTAAACCCGGGCCTGTTCATAACCTGATATGCATTTACGTCAAGGAGATACCATCTTTAAACAATCAAACACGTTTATAAAAAGGTAAAAGCGCAATAAGTACTGTTATATTGTTTTATAAATCAAACAATGAAGATGTTTGTAGTATCGCGTTTAAATTTATCTCCCATAACGTTTAAGAGAGGTAGATATCCCATTTCTGAAGTATATGTACAGTGTAATACATTTTTCATGAGGATGAAAACATGGTTTAATACCTAACGAGACACGATGTAAGCATTTTGCGTTTACCTGGCAGAAGCTGAGATAAAACCGGAGCTATAAAGCCAAGCAAGGCATAAGCCATATACATCATTTGATAATCATTTTATATGATTCCGTCGACAGTTGGACTATATTGATGTGTCAGAAAACCTCTGAAATAATGGTTCGTTGATGTTACCTATAAGGGTAATATATCTTTAACACAGCTGTGCTGGATAGATATACTAACGCATTGATATTCGTACGCCAACAGAACACCTGCCTAGCATGGAGATGATGCTGTACGGGTATGCCCGATTCTACCTCACCAGAATACATCTCATCTTGTCGATTCCATTACAATGCCAGCGAACGTGGAAGAAAAAGCAGATTTGCAGAATACGTAAGCGCATTACACTAAGAACATTAAATTGGCGTTTGAGAGCTGGTGGAATCGTAGATAGAAGTTTTATTGTTAGTGTAGGGAAATATCATGACGATTCTCCATCAATAACTCTTCTCTCCTGGTGAAATATGAAACTTTGCCGGTGCAGCTGTACGTTATCTTCTGTTCTAGCTCCTTATCACCGCCAAAGCACGCGCGCAGTTCCGTGGCCTCGTCGCGTGTTCCAGGTAAAATAACGAGATTTTTTTGGATAATTCATTTCACCTGATGTCGCATAGAATCGTCTTTATAGAACGCCTTGATCGTAAATATATCAGCGGCGAGATAGTAGTAGACAGCCATTCGATATCACTCTCAGTTCCGCGGGGTCTCGCAAATCATCACTGTGATCTCGGCCTCCTCACGACAGGGAGCAAGGATAAGAATAAAGGACCTGATGCTGAGGGACAAGATGCAATGATCAAACGTTATTCTACGTCTCCAACTAAAACACGTCGAAGTTGTTCGCGTCATGAACTGCTATTATTTATTTTTATTATTATAGGCTTACACTTTCACGTTGCACATTCGTATGGTTATAATGTTTGCTGTTTTCAAGTTTTCATGACTCATATCACAAGTTATTCTATATGTAGTACAGATTAATTTACTTAGTGTAGTAAGGATACTATATACTAACATAGTAAGGATGTGATAATCTGGTATACCATGAGCAAAACGAAGCCGTGAATTAACTGCTGGTCGTACGTAGGATAAGAATCTGAGGTCAATCCGTTCACTTCGGTATTAACGCCCGACTAAATTATGGGATAGGGAAGCCATATTTTCAATGTTGCGTCTACTGATTAATTAATAAGCTTAGAGGTTTAGCCTGAAGACGGCCAGTACTTAGGTAGGGATTCTCTTAGTTGAGTGTAACCCTGTAATGGGATCAATGTTGGACAGACTGTCACAAAGGGCGCAGCTTTCACTAATTAGTGACTGGCAATTACTGGGCAGACGTCGCTAGTCGGGGGCTACCCTTGACTGGGAACCTGTCATCAGACAGGGGCTAGGCTCTTTAGACCTTGGTAGTCAACAGGATAGCTTATACTGAGGAGCTGTTAGTAAACAGTAGGTATTTACTTGGAAGACTTGTACGAGCCAGAGTGGTCGTCTATAAAAAAATACCCATCAATAAAAGTCTTCTCTTTACTGGGAAGACTTATAAGTAAGGAGCTTGTCTAGATCGGACAGCCATCACAAATCAGTGGCTAGTATCTACTGGAAAACCATCAATAGCTAGCGTATCGATTATGCATGGTAGATTTTTAATGCTGCAACAAGACAATCATCTTTAGCCAATATTTAGCTTCGCAGGTAGATATAAACACATAAACGCAAGTTTCCTCATTTTCCTTAGAAGTTATAGCCCTTATTTGGTTAAAAAAGAAGGTAGTTACTAAATGTCAGTAAGGTATGAATGGTATTTGTTCTTTCTGTATTTTTCTGTTTTTCAATATACTTTCGTGAAAAAATTGATATATTAGTAAAGACTGGTTTCACGTCTGGTTCATTGACGGGGTTCTTGATTTTTCCTTGTTGTTTTGATTTCTCAATTCCTGCTGTTGCTTTTTGAGTATTTACGTTTAGATCCAATTTAGCCCTTGTGTTGACGTTTTTGTAAAACAATTTCAGTTAGATTTTAAATTTAATCGGGACAATAGGTTACCTCTAGCTTTGGCCGCCTCGTAGTCGGGTTTACAGACAAGTTTGCGGTCTTCCATAAGGTAGAATTCGTCCCCTGTGTTAAGTTGTCGACTACACATAAGACAGGCGAAACACTCGAGGTGATAAACGTTATCCTGCGCCCGCCGAACCACCTCCGTCGGCGGGATCCCTTTCTCGCATCCCGCACATTTCGTACCAAACCGCCTGGAAAAAGAAAATAATCAAAACGTAAATAACACATGGGAAAGAGAAAAATTATATTATTAATTAATGAATTAGTTATAACATCATGATTGATTGATTTTCAATCTGATATGGAATTCTATACTGTTAAACGGGAAATGTTTTCGTCAGTTCAATTTACGCCTTTTTCGCCTTCTTGAATAGGGGACGAATATTTCATTACAGCGAGCATTATTAAAGAACATAATTAACATAATAATTCAATGTGAAAAGCGAAAGTAACACTGGACGAAAATATATTTCATGGGAGAAGGGCGAGAAGTTGAATGGGCGAAATATTTCCCTTACACAGTATTGATACAAGTATGGCCGGACAAAGTTGACCACCTGATCGTCACTTCTTCGATATAGATCGGTCAGACTACAAAAAGGTGAGGTCATTCACAAAAAACAGAATGTTTGGAATCACCAAGTGTATCGGAATGAGTCAGACAACAAAAAGATGATGTCATTCTTACTGAGTAAAAATGTAGGAATCAACAAAAATGCCGTACAACATTAGATGATTTGATCTGTATATGTATTGCTTCGAGTACCTGTTTACATAAAACCACCATGTCAAATAAACTTTTAACACATATTTCATACAAACGGTTTTATTATTTCCCTGTTAGTAGGCGTTACGATAAAGAGACAGATAGACTCTTTTTTGTTGTTGTTTTGTTTTGCTTTAAAGTCTTTTAAGAACATAAAACTAGTGGAATTACCAAAAAACATGCAGACATTTAGTCAAAAAATAGACATATGTACGTGCTGCTACTTCCTCCTAACGTTATTACCGACCAACATGTACCCAAGAAGACCGCGATGTTGATAAGTATTCGGTGACGATTCAGAAAGGAACATAAATACAATTTAGGATATAAACAGCTCGTTCACAGCACAGTATTGAAAGTTAAATGTGGCGGTATGTTGTGGGTTTAATTTCACAGACCGTCTGGTGACCATACTTTGTAGGAGTTACGCGTCTAATCTTGCTCACGATTTATTAACTGCTGGGCTTTAATCTGCAGTAACTTGTGTCTTGCGTCAGTTTACGATCGCTTCGGTTAATGAAACCCATGGAATCAAGACCATTTATACTGCAAAAAGTAGTCCCCTCGGAACTATAAAACACCGATGACTCTATGTTATCAGACCGAAAAGTTTCAATCGATTGCAATACGAATCTTTCCGCAAAACAACCTATCCTAGTGTTGTCTTTGTCATGTGGTGAATTCCTACAGAAGGTGGCGATGGGTACAGTTTATCTCTCAGCATTTTTCTTGTCTACAATTACATTTTGTATATGTCGACATCAAGTTGTGTCGTCTCAGGCAAAGAAAGGTCTGTTAGAGGGAAAACAAAGGATGACACAAGAGCAAATATCGTTTTCAATAATTTAGCATTTAAGTGAGAAAAGTTCAAGTTACTCATCCTCAAATGTTAAAAGTTCACGTTTTAAAGTGTTATGCTGTCCATTCCATTGTTAAATATTGTACTACTTAAACTACATGTTTCCAAACTAAGTTATATACATTGTATTATTGCCAGGTATCTTAGTTTTATTGTATAACACAGCATTGCATACACGTCTATAACGTTCACAGGTAAATGTACGCGGTTCAGGCAAAGGGAGATCGGCGTTCTTAAAGCTATGGGTAACATATCGTATAATATCGCTAGTTGTTTTTACATATAATATATATATATATTTATATTTAATACATTTCCAAAGTTTGTCCCCGTATTTAAAATACTTCAGACAGAAAAATGTATTCCTACTTCATACTATTCCTGTTTCTTTTTAATGATTTCAAGCTCCGAACTCCAAGAAAATGAATGTGCTGTTCATCCCGTGTTATATGCATTTCTTGCTAGCTTGTACAGTTGCATTGGGTAATACAAAGTCCCCAAGATCCGCAAAAAGGACGCAATACTTTGTACAGGGTACTGCATAATTGATGTTAAAGGTACGTCTACCGTAGACCCGGACTGTCGGCCACATCAAACACTGGCCCGCTAAAGTACACCTCGCCAAGAGACGGGGATCGATGGGCTGCCAGGTCTTACATGTAGCAATGGCCAAAAACAATTCACAACATATCTCCTTGTCAAATATCTGAGCTTAATATCACGCATATGAAAGATATACAGTGTTTTTGATAATTCCGATGAATACCTATATTCATTTTACAAGTATGACTCGGTATTCTGTATTTCATGGCTGGATACCATCTTTTTATCTAACAAGTATGGCTGAATGTCAATTTTTTCAGGGATAAACATTTTGGAATGTTCTGTTTCTGCACCAGTATAATAAACGAAAAACAATTATATAGTGGAATACAGCATGTCTTTTCTTTCCCATAGCCCTTAGGATAATTACTTGTGTATGTAGGTATTGGTATTAAGAAAATAAAACATGTA
Organism: Mizuhopecten yessoensis; assembly: GCF_002113885.1. Classification (NCBI taxonomy): domain Eukaryota; kingdom Metazoa; phylum Mollusca; class Bivalvia; order Pectinida; family Pectinidae; genus Mizuhopecten; species Mizuhopecten yessoensis. The sequence goes on along the minus strand of NW_018404269.1, from coordinate 284,245 downwards.
GTGTTGTCATATTGAAAGGGTTTTATTAAGACTCATCGTGGTTCGAACCTTAAGTTAAAATCAATGTTCTGTCACACTCTTCCAGGAATTTATCTATCATTATGTATCCAGTTGTAACGATAACCGATTTATAAGTTTATTTTTTACGCTTAGACATGATACAAGATGTCCACGGTAATTGACTTGAACGTTGGCGGAACAGATACGTGTCAGGTTTATCGTAATGTGTCTGAACGGCTACACTACCGTATACACCTTCTTCTTTGTTCTCTAAGACACTATACCTTGCAGACGACAGTACAAGGGCTTCACTCACAACGCCTAACTGAAACGTAGTTGTATTTCTTAACGCATTTATAGATTTATATAACTGATTGTATGTGAACATCATTTATATAATAAAACGTTCGTGCAGGTTCTACAGAGAAAATATTTGTCTGTTTTATCCCACTGTATGCTTGTATGCGTCGACGAACGTTGGACGCACAGCAGAGTCACGTGGTTCTACTCTTTCTTTCCGGTATGTTCTCACGGGCATCTCAATGTTAGCCCCTTATCAGATTTAGAATAGTTTGGCACGCTGACAGTTCCAGGTAGCAGTATTTTGAATGCGGTGTCACTTTAAAGGGCAACTCATCAAGTAGTGTAATATTAGTGAACACAGTCATCATGTCTTCAACTGTTGCCACATTTCCAAAACCCCCAAAAAACAAGATAATACCGAAATAAATTTCAACTGAAAAGCGATAAAACTATTTTGATTAAGACCATTGAAAATGTATAATTCCACGTGGTTCGGAAGGGTAAGCGTCTCCTGCTTTAAGGCTGACAACCTTTATATTCGAATTAAGCTATTGAGTACCAAATCAACTGTGACATGTAATAGGCATAGGAAAGGAAAGCAGGGATGTTGATACAAAGAAAAGGAAAAGTGCACGATATGAAAGTGGTAATCGTACAGCTTAGTAGTAAGCCGTTCCTGTTGATCATGTTGTAAGTAAAGATATAGAAAAGCCACTTGAGTTAAAGGTTGGAGATTTTCTTGATTTCAATCAATCAAACATTAAAACAGAGAGAAAATATTAAGCAAAGGTGTCAATGATTAAAATATATATGACTTGCTATATGAAACATGTTGTATATGTGCAACCGACCTGACACTGAACAAATAGTCATTCGCAACAGGTAAGTGTCGCTGTTTATTTTTAAGCTGCGCCTTCTTGAATCTGATTGATTTAAACGCGGTCATAAACTGGACCACGCCAGTTTTCAGTAGGCACTTTAAATTTCCCCGCGGGAAAAAGGATAGAAAAACTCATGTACACAATTGATGAGTCCATAACATATGATATTTCATCATAACCAAGCAGATTTATGATGCTATAACTTACGTTACATTGTACTTGTATTATATTTTCAATGTGATATTTCTGTTATATGCAACTAGAACATCTGAATTGCGTCAAAAACGGAAATCAACAAAGCTGTCTTCTTCACAAGTTGCCCTGTTCTCAATATCTATGCATGAGATTTATACTGAAATGGAATACTTAATAGAAACGTGAACATGGAGTGCAGTTTTAAGTTGTTTAACCATTGTTGATAAAATACCAAAACCGAAGGAATTCGGCATTGACAATTTGCTTTTAGTACGCTTAAAGATAAGCATTGTTGCTGAGAAGGGTTAGTGAGTGTTCATTCATTGTGATTCAGAGTAAGGTAGGTTGATTTTAGTTTGATAGGGTCGGGGAGAGGGTCGGCTCTTAGTCCGCACAGACCACACCTATCTACACCATCTACAAGATCAATACACTATTCAACGGAACGAAAAATCAAACATTCGATCTTTGATTGCTGAGGCCGTTAATGTCAAGAATGTTATCTCTTTTTGCGATTGACATGGCGTCCGTATGTAGCCTGCATCCGCTAACACGGAGCTTTATAGTTTGTGTTTTACTCGGGAAAGGTCAGAATGAGTAATGTTTTATGACGTGTAGCTTGTTGATTTATGACCTCTGGTGTGTGAATGATTGGCCGGTAGGTATTTTTTTCTTCTATGAGAAGTGTTTCTTTCGTATTCAGTAACGAATACCTTATTCAGATTTTTTTTAAATGGAAAAAAGACTCATATGTAAGATAACGAAAAGACGCATATGAATAACATAACTATTTCAATGTATTATCTCCGACATCAGTTGTGCGCTAAAACCTGCTAACAGGATTCAGTTCGGGATCACCAGACATGTGTTGACATTCTATATAAGTACCATATGCGACGGAGGCTTCAGTCGTCAATGTCGGTGAAGGTGAAACATACTAGATATATAAAAAGCTTTACTGGACGCGAGAGTATGTCACTGCGAGACTGGGGTAGACATTAGAATATATCACATAAAACAGTGTGTTTATTTATTCTGTCTGTACTGAAATAAACTATGCTGCTGTTATTTCCCAAACTATTCTGCTGCTATTTCAAAATTACTCAATACAAAATTCGTACATTGTACTGACAAAAAGGTTAAGTTGCACGGATATAGGTTAACCGTGCAGTATAACTTGTATTGCACAATCACATGACCATTGTTTGCAATGTTATGTGACAGTTCTAAAAACATATATATATTCAAGCTTCTAATTGTCAACGACTGCGTGATTATTTACCTGTCGTCTGTACGTCTAAATGATATGGCGATATTTCTCATTTACTGATACTCATTAGGAAAAATTCTTAACATAATATTTCAATCAATATTCACAGGAACAGGTCTAAAACTGTACAGCAGTTATATTTTGCTTGTATTGTTATTTTCGCTATATTCGCAAATTTAACTATGATCCGCGAATTCTTAAACACCATCGAAACATCTAAGAACATCTCTGACGTCATGGAGGGGTAACACTACCGTAGAACTCATATCGTTACCCGATGAAAATTATACGCAACATCGTTACATATATTTAAAAGTTCGATTACAGTGACGAAAAGTGAATAACTGTCACTTAAAGAAAAACAACATTAAAATGGCAGAGGCATATCTATCCGAAGTACTTAATCTGAATTTGAAAAGCCCCCTTTTACTGCAAATTGGAAATCAGTAAATAAAAGTAAAATATATAAAACGTTTAATTGATGTTAATTTTAACATTATACCACAAAACACTTATTTAATGCTGATTAAATTGAAAAAATAATAATTGTAACTATGAGTGATACAACACGTTAAACTCCGTCGTTGTTAGCAGGCCTGTAACTTCCTTGTGATAACATGCAGTTTTATAGTTTTACAGTTTTATAAGCATGTACAATTTTCTAATACGACGACTATCGTATCACCCTTCATCTTGGCTAGAAAGATTTTAATGGTCGGTTTAGTGATTTATTTATATGAATTCAGTTCATCATTTTTGTCGTTTACATCTGACAGACACGTGAGTTCTCTTCAATTTCATTTCATTCATGTTTCAAACGTCGTTTTATAAAAAATAAAAATATCCATGACTGTTACAGTGCATCTGACTAAGGGCCCTAGACAAAAATAGTTCTTTCTTTTGAATCGCATGCCGGTTAAATTCAAAACTAAGAGGGTTTTTTTATGATTCTTTTACCGTTTTATTTGAAAATAAATCTCTGTATGATCATATTGCATCTGTGCAATCGAGACATATTTAAAAATAGAGTATTATCTTCGAGAGAATGCCATTCAAGTTTAAGAAGATAATATTCATAATTCTTTTGATCCTTTAGAAGGGTAGGCTTGAGTGTTCATCTCGATTGCCTTTATACCAGAAGGTGTATTTAGGGTTCTTTTGGTGATTAACTACTCTTGACCTCTGACCCCTGCATTAAGTGCACGTGACAGATGGGGATGGGTATTAAACAAACGTTTATGGTCTTCCAATGAACAGTGCGTTTGTGCGTTGTGAGGCTTCTGTGTGGAGAGGCGGACCCTCTTAGGCTTCACCCAGGGTCGCACAGTCTACTCAAGTGTCTCGCTGTCATGAAACTCATCGATGAGCTTATGAATATATCACATTTAATTTTAAAAGTAAAAGTTTAGCTTGCCTGTTACAAAGTTTGTATCTACGTTGTTTTTAATCAAAACATTGGTTCAAACATGTGAAATATTCTATTTTAATAAACTCGACCCAATTATGATGCGTTTACTGCAGATTAAGTTAACTTGCTTCGTCCCAATTCTCATCATGCAGTATTCCAGGCCAACACGGTTTTGATAGATTGTTCTGAAGTGATTTGTCCCGTCCCAAGTATCACGAAATACTCCGACATTTGGCGAGGTAGTGAGCTCGCCGACTGTAACAATGGACAATCGACAGCCTTTACAACCAACACCGTTATGAATATTGAAATCTCTTCAAGCGCAACCGCTGAATAAAGAGTCGGCTTCTTAGCAGGTTGTGCACCATATTCCATCCATATTTATCAATTTTCCTAAACAATGAGTCGACAATAAAAGGCATCCCATTGACAGAGGACGCCGAGTTATGTACAAGATTGATGCCCCCGCTCGGTAGCACGATTTGTTTACGTACGTGCGGTCGCGTGCATGAGCTCGATTTCCTACGAGATTAATACCATAGAAATTCATCAAAGGCAATGACCAGAATGAATTCTTGTGTTTTTTGTAGCATTTACGCATCTGTCAGCCCGAGTTCGTCCATTGATAAACTCGAGTTAACACAGGCGTATAATTCTTAAGATACGAGCGCGGTGATGGATTACCTCCTGTGATAAGGTTACCTACCCTAGTTCTATTTGTTTATGGAAATATTACAACGGGTACACGAGAAGATTGTCTGTGCTGCACATTTAGTATGCGAGTTGTGTTTGCTACTCGGCTAGGGAGGTACACGTACATAAACATTGAAACGAAAACTATGGCGTGATAGAACAATAAATATCACATTATTTTAAAAAGTGACAAATGCAAACTGACTTATTCCTACCCACACTTGGATCCTTTGTTTTGTTTTGACTTATTGCTTTTATTCAGATCAATATTTTCATCATTAAAAGTTGTTCGGGTTTAATATTTTATCACAAAGTTTACCGTTAAAACCCGCCTTATATTTATTTTGTTTTGTTTTCATAACATCAAACGTTAACTTTATACCCTTTGTTAAAAAATACACCATTACTTTTTTAAATATCCAAATGCTGTTTGTATTATGTTCAAATTAAGTTCAACTAAAATCAGAAGAGAAGTAGAAAGGAAATTCTGACTTCAAAATAATGTTATTTTTTAAATTCATCACATTTGACCAATATGGAATATGACATGTTTTCATTTAACAAAATGATATCTTAACTGCAATGAAAATAAAAACAAAAACAATTAGTGAAGATCAATCTATAATATTGATCCTGACGTCATAAAAACAAGGGTGATTATGACGTCCAAACAAATATACCGAAAAAACGTAATAATTTTGACGAGTAACCGCACTTTACTATCTTGTAGCGTTTCGGAAATTGTTTTTGTAGCGTTTCGGAATATATTTTTTTGATATATATTTAATGTTTTTTCGTAATCAAAGGGACCGAACTTTTTAATCAACCCATTGATGAATACTCACAAAAAGTATATTTAATCAACACCTCTGCTTTGTTTTGAGCTAAAAAGCGAGGGCAATAGTGGTATAATACAAATAAAAACAGTCAATAAAATAGAACTTTCCGAGATATTTGAATTCATGACCATCCCTTCTCGTAAGTTTATGGAAAGAAATAATTATCTTGCGAAATCTGGGTGTTTCATTATATAGGACACGGCATTTACTTTATCACAGTGGCTGGTTTACGTCCATTAAAAAAACGGCAGATTACCAACTACCTTACTGCTGTGATACATGTCATTTGAAATGATATATACGTTTCATATCGAATACAAAAAGGTAGCATCTATTATTTGGTATTTGGATCTCATAAAGATAGTTGAATTCGGTGGAACAGTACATTGTTTTGGTATGCGATCATTATCATATAACTTGTAGGTTGTATTGGTTAAAAACATATTTTTTGTTCTGAAGGTTACATGTCACCTTACCAGTGGGTACCTACGCCTACTTCACAAGATATTTCTACAATGAAGACACGTGCAATAGTAGCTTATGAACGATTACTTGGACATTTGTTTGGTATTTAAAAAGGTGTAACTGTAATGATAATTTGGAATAATCAGATATTTACACTTAATTGATTTAAGATTTTTACGATTTTTGTAAGATTGTTCTCACATTTTAGAATGTGAAAGTAACAGATAACCTTAATGTCATTTTCAACCTGAATATATTTTATCGATAATAAAATTGTTAATTTTCTAATTAAATCGTAGCTCAACAGGTAGGTCCATTTTGGAAATACGATTGATCGTGTACAGATTTTGACACATTTGTCAATAATAAATATCATAATTGTGAAATTTGTCCCAAGTAAACAAAATATCAGTCAGGATCTAATATCAGATAATAATCGCCCCAATAAATCTCACAATTCGAGCTTGTTCGAACGTGTTATTTTCATAGCAATTACATGTATCTTCCTCTGTCAACCACAGAGCCCTTAAACTTCCTTCACTACATCATATGCCCCGTGTCTAAATAAATGAACAAAACACCTATGTACATGTATATATCTACTAAAAGGCAATCAAAGGGTACATACTTCAGAAAGGACTCTTACTTCAGAATAAGAGAAAATAACGGAAGCTACATAGGACACTTGCTCCAGAATAAGAGAAAATAACGACAGTTTCATAGGACACTTAATTAAAAATAAGAAAAAATAACGACAACTTCATAGGACACTTACTTCAAAATAAGAGAAAATAACGACATCTTCCTAGGACACTTACTTCAAAATAAGAGAAAATAACGACATCTACAAATGACTCTTACTTCAGGATAAGAGAAAATAACGACATCTACTCGTGATGACTATGCTATTTCTGACTACCCACGCGAAAAAAACCTTGGACTCTTGTTTAAGAATAAGAGTAAATAGCGATTGTTGCATAAGACACTCTTACTTCCGAATAAGGGTAGACTAAATAGGGCGCTTACTTCAGAATAAGAGTAGACTACATAGAACGATTACTTCATAATAAGAATAGACTAAGAAGTGCTCTTACCTAAGAATAAGGGTAGACTTAATAGGGCGCTTACTTCAGAATAAGAGTAGACTTACATAGGGCGCTTACTTCAGAATAATATTAGACTTACATAGGGCGCTTACTTCAGAATAAGAGTAGACTAAATAGGGCGCTTACTTCAGAATAAGAGTAGACTAAATAGGGCGCTTACTTCAGAATAAGAGTAGACTTACATAGGGCGCTTACTTCAGAATAAGAGTAGACTTACATAGGGCGCTTACTTCAGAATAAGAGTAGACTTACATAGGGCGCTTACTTCAGAATAAGAGTAGACTTACATAGGGCGCTTACTTCAGAATAAGAGTAGACTTACATAGGGCGCTTACTTCAGAATAAGAGTAGACTTACATAGGGCGCTTACTTCAGAATAAGAGTAGACTTACATAGGGCGCTTACTTCAGAATAAGAGTAGACTTACATAGGGCGCTTACTTCAGAATAAGAGTAGACTTACATAGGGCGCTTACTTCAGAATAAGAGTAGACTTACATAGGGCGCTTACTTCAGAATAAGAGTAGACTTACATAGGGCGCTTACTTCAGAATAAGAGTAGACTTACATAGGGCGCTTACTTCAGAATAAGAGTAGACTTACATAGGGCGCTTACTTCAGAATAAGAGTAGACTTACATAGGGCGCTTACTTCAGAATAAGAGTAGACTTACATAGGGCGCTTACTTCAGAATAAGAGTAGACTTACATAGGGCGCTTACTTCAGAATAAGAGTAGACTAAATAGGGCGCTTACTTTAGAATAGGAGTAGACTAAATTGGGCGCTTACTTCAGAATAAGAGTAGACTAAATAGGGCGCTTACTTCAGAATGATAGTAAATTACGGCCGTCACATACGACTCTTACTTCAAAATAAGAGTAGAGTACATAGGACGCTTAAATATATTTTAGAAACGACTTAACAGGTCGATGCCGATCTGTCTCAATCAAGGTGGCAAATTTGCATATTTTCTTTTGATGTGAACATAATGAGTACGCACGCGTAATTAGCGCGTGATACCCGTTTACGATAAACAGCTCCTTTGTATATACATGATATGTACGAATGTCACAAAACTAATAACAATCAACTGCTGCTGTTACGGGTACGACTGTTGCATTCAATAATGATACTTGATGATTGCACCTGTCGTACAAAAAATATCTGAAATTAGTGTTTTTTTAATAGAAGTGTAAAATTATATGCATTGCTTATATAATCGTTAATCCAGCAATGCATTTACAGGATTTGAAATTCATTTTCAGTGATACCTTTAAATGATAAACACACACCTGTATGTAGGTCTGTTACATCAAGGTTTAATTATATATGTTGATTACTCTTATCTTACAAAAATGATCTAAAATATAGTTTTTAAATATAGTTGTGAAAAATAATATTCATTGCCTGTATTATCGTTGATCAAAGTAAGGGTCAAAAGGCCATTCCTAGGTATTAAAATGCATTTCCGTTTCACTGTACCTGTATGCTCCATTTTGATAAATTTGATCGCCGTCGAACAGCTGTGTAGCTTCACAAATAACTGATGTTTGATAAGAAAAATATGACACAAATTAACGTATATCAGTGTTAGGTATGCTAATGTCATTAGTGCTTGTAAACTAGTAGATCAGTTTGTATTGGGGGCCTGTAACTAAGTTCGTAAACTATATGTACCGTTACGACAGGGATATCAACATAATTACACTCTGATGTCGTGGTAATGGGTCTAGTACCGATGCAAACTCACTCACCGGAAGAAATCGTCCTTACAGTACACTTTTTCACCCTTGGAGAAACATTTATCACTTAGTTGACTGTGGCAGTCCGAACATTGCAAACATTTCGAGTGCCACGACCTGTCGAGCACCTTCAGGATGAAGCGGTCGAGGATAGGTTCGCCGCACCCCGCACACTTCGGTATGGCTGCTGGAAGATAGAAAACACAATCCGATGTACTGACATCTGTAGATTTCTGTTAAATACGATACTAAATACACATCCATACATATTTATTATTATATTGAATCTTTTCGTGATGACTATGCTATTTCTGACTACCCACGCGCACGATTCCCGACAACAATAACAAAAGATATATGCTCCTTATATGATAAATCTTTGTAGGCATGCGACTTCCCAGTAAGTGTCTGTTCTGGATATACCTCCGAGAAAGTAGGTGTTGTGGTTATTAATTATATATGGTGCCTACCGTATTATAAACTCACTTATCCGCTAATCTTCCCTTGAACATTCATTATAGTTTAGAGTAGATGCTGAATTTCATTTCACACGTTCATACCAATGATGCTTGGTAGATTGAAAATAATTTTGTTTCATAAACGGTCTCACTTGTTTTAATATAGTACACGTAAATTGTGTGTCTTGTTGTTCACACATAGAACACCGATGTGCATGCAAAGTCTATAGTCTAAATGTATAAAGGTATAAACTGTAGAACGAGCATTTTGTTATTTAAATAAGCATGCTTTATAATTGTTCTATAGTGTAATTATTCAAATATTAGAGATATTATTATAAATATTGAAAGTAATTTTATCAAAATATTATAACTTTTAATATAAATATTGAAAGCCTTAATTAAGCATAGTCTGGTGTTTATGCACATATGTACAGGTATGTGATAAAAACTGAATAATTAAGAAATTATGTCTCGAAAAAAGAGAGAATAAGAGAAATAATGTACAAAAAATATTTTTATCATGTCAAGGTTTGTGCCAGTCATGAAACCAGCAGTACGGCTATTTGCTGAATGTGCCCACCTATCAATTACCACTTGAAATGAATTAGCATCTGATCATGGCATTTATTAATATGATGGAGTTTGGAATTAAGGACTATATTATTTCCCATGCGTACTGGGGGTCAATTGATAACTTCCAGTTACTTGTTTAATTGAAATTTATATTCTTTTAAATTTTCATAAAATGCAATGACTATATATGAAATCGCAACGTGGAATTACAAATAAAAAGGGCCATAATCCATCACCACGAAATCAAGCTACCTCCCCTACTCTCGGCATGATCCAGTTTGGTGAAACATTTATCGAACGACACATTATTTTGACACCATAAAGGAGAGAAAAAAAAGAAGTTTGAAGAAGAAAATGAATAATAATGGTTGTAATTAGCACCACCCGTATGGCTCTTCGGGGTTTGTCAGCTGATTTCACCATAAAAGGGGAAACAACCAATTACAACATATTGTTGAACACCAATTACACGCATGCGTAATGACGTTGTATTGTTTTCTCTAACTCAAGTCGCGTAAATGCATTCTAATAGACTTACACAATCTCCAAAGACCTCTAACTGGGAACCAAGGTCAGCAGGTTATAAAAGTTTTGTAATGAGATTGCGGCAGATGCTAATTCCCGCCACTCCAAAAAACATGTTAAACTTTCTACGGGAGGGATGTATTGTGAATAGTATAAACGTGCTTATAGATATTGCTAATCGCAAGTTAGTGTTCCTATTAAAACCCCGTTTTCTGCATGAAATATCTGTCATGTGCACGTGCGACAACATTTATGTCCCAATTCCTTCACACATCTGACAAAATTAAAAAAATACGTACGTACATTTGATCATTAATTTTATCTGCATTGACAGTCCTTCTAAAATATAGCAACGCCATTCACAAGTCCCCGGACACAGTAATAGAACTACTCAAACAACGCGCACATTACTTTTAATTTATCTAGAAATACATTTTCCCTTAGAAGTTGTTCCCTGCTAATTTCGTCACAAATTAGCACTTACGGTATATGTAAGATCGTTAATCTAGCTCACACATAACAAACGCTGTACATAGAGTTTATTTTTTAAACGTATACACATTTTCGAGTTTCATTTTCAGTCGACATAGAGTTTATTTTTTAAACGTATACATTTTCGAGTTTCATTTTCAGTCGACTGTCAGTCCGTCCTGATCTACATGTTCAACTCTAAAACTCTGCTGTAATGAGAGCGAAATTATTTATCTCCTCCTAAAGCTTCCAGGGGGATGTGGATGACAGTGCCAAACACCTCCCCGCGACTAATCTGATTAAACAGACAGGGCGAAGACAGGGATGCAAAATTTCGAACTCATTTTGACGAAAATGTTAATGTAACTCAAACACTATACAGTAAGACAAGCAAGAGATGAAGGCCCCAAATCAGATCAATATGCCGAGTGGGGAGGATGATTTGATTAGTAACTGCAGGCCTATGCGAGGGAGCTGCCGATGCTGAAACGTCCATCAGACTGATTCAATTAAAGCCGCTCTCCTTTCTCACCAATCATACCAAGATGCCAGTGCTGCCGAAACTGCCTACCGTAATCTGACAAATTTAACGCTCAGGCTCACTCTTAAGGTTCTTTAATTCAATTTTATATCACTTCGACTTTGAAACATTACAATAAGATGGTCGAGGATATTCGCAAACTCCGGCATGAAAGCGGGTGTTTTGAAAAACTGTATATGTAATCGTGTCGGACGCTTGCCATGTTACTTGCATGTGGCTTATTCAGTTTATACAGAATTCAGACATGCCAATGTTATAACGTTGTCGCATTGATCATTACCCCTCTTCTCCAATACTGGTGTCGATGCAGTTACTCTAAGCATTGGCATCTTAATATCAATTACCAGCGTTATTCCCTTTCGTGAAATTCAATAATGCTATTTTGTATATTTTTTCTCGTTGAGTTCGCTTATCTATACCTTCATTTTCCAGTTCATTTCAACAGTATCACGTTTTTACCTTTGTATTTAGTTGATATCTACAACAAACTTATAAAATGTTTGACACCCCTACAACTAACCAGGAACTAGAGTTCCGTTTTGCTAGCTAAGGGTAGACGGGCAGATATATATCCAGCACTACCTATCGTTACGTCATTGCTGATCATAAACTCAGTTTTTCACATTTTACCTTTTATTTATACGCTGTTTTTCTCTCTGTTTTCTGCGTTGCTTTAAAAGGAAATCACAGTGGCAGATATAGATAGGATAGGCAATACATCCTAAATCGACTGGTATGTTATTTCCTAGTTTTATCAGTAATTATTGTGTAATTGATTTGCATGTTGATAATGGATCGCCAACACCTTTCTCAAATACAGTGGGTTGGGATGAAAAGTATACTTTGTGTGAGTTGCATAGAAATGGGTTAAAGATATTTTTTATGCATTTATAAGATAGCACACACGAAACACAAACATTTGCTACAAATATTTGTAACTCTAAGACAATAAATATGACTTCGGTGTCAAAAGGTGTACCGAAGTCTGTTGATTCTTCTACAGCTAGTTTACTTCCGGGTGTCACCTCGCACAGCTTTTACCAAGAACTGTCTTTTAGCTTTCTATGTCCTTAATCCGTAAAGACGTTATCAGATACAAACAAGCTTTGCAAATAATTAGCACGTGCAGATGATGTCAACTGGTTTCTACGTGTGATATTCGAGATCTTTGTGTCAAATCAATGTTTGGATCATTTTTATGTATTATAGAAAAAAATACATTTGTTATATCGTCATATATGATGTAAGAAGGTGCAAATGTAATATTCAATTTAAGCTTTATAGTGTGATATAAGATGTTTTTGTTTCATTTCATATTTTTTGACTGTGTATGAAATATTTATCATGGTGAACTCATATAAACTAATGTTTTAACATGTGGGCATTTATAATGAGTAATGTGTCAACTTTTGGGAATTTGATAGGGTTAATGTGTCAACTTTGGGGTATTTGATAGGGTTAATGTGTCAACTTGAGACATTTGATAGGTATACCGGTTAAAGCATCAACTTGAAACGGTGGATAGGGTTAATGTGTCAATTTGAGACGTTTGATAGAGTAAATGTGTCAACTGAAGACATTTGATAGAGTCAATGTGTCAACTTGAGACATTTGATAAAGTTAATGTGTTATTTTGAGACATTTGATAAAGTAAATGTGTCAACTTGAGACATTTGATAGAGCTTATGTGTTAACTTGAGACATTTGATAGAGCTAATGTGTTAACTTGAGACGTTTGATAGAGCTAATGTGTTAACATGAGACGCTTGATAGAGTTTATGTGTTAATTTGAGACATTTGTTAGAGTCTAAGAAATATCCTCAGATTCACACATTAACGGTAAATGTGTCAACATGTGGACATTTATTACAAGTAATGTGTTAACAGGTAGACAGTCGTTAGGGATAATGTGTCAACCTGTTGATATTTGTTATTGTTGTTGTGTCAAACTAAGCATATGATGATGAGTAATGTGTCAACTGTGGAGATTCATTATGACTAATGAGTCAACATGTAGAAATTTATTGCAATGCATTTGTTAAAATTAACTATTGTTATCATAAATGTGTTAACATGTTGACATTAGTTATGAATAATTTGTTAACATGTGGATATCGATTGTCAAACAACATGCAAATACGGTCAAACCATAAACAGAGGACTGCAGGCTGTTATCTCGCGAAGATCTCGTGAGATAACGACTTGGGGGAGAAGTCATTGTATGTCAATTTAGGGAGCATATGTTATCTCCATGCATCAGTGCTCTCGTGGACGACTCGGGCTAGATCCATACTACAACAACGTTATATCTCACATAAGCATCTCCTATAAAATTCACCATTAAAAATGTTCAAGTCAGAGAGCGGATATGCAGTTATGGTAGTGTGTATGCGGTGCGCTAGTTTGGGAGTGAGGGAGAAAAAAATACTGCAAGATAATGGACCCAACTCGACGTTCGTCGATGAGGACAAAACATAATTGTCAAATACATTTCTTATCCTTTCTGATCTCCGAAAGTAAGCCACAATACAGTCACCCATCTCGTGAAATGCTCTAGCCGATATAACAGTGTTACCGTGTATATATTACATCACTCTACCAAAAATCAACGACATACAGCTGGTCAGAAGTATGTTTGCTGCATATAGGAAGATGTAATAGAGGCTGTTTTTAACCTAGACTTATATAATTATTATCTATTGTTTTAAGTGTGAAGTTTCAGATATGTAAAACTTACAAAACGCAAGAGAATAAATCGTTGGACCAGTAATGCAAGATTTATTGTTAAATTTGTGGATTTTTGTAGTTTGATGATTTTGATGCAAAAATTGACCAATCACGCATATTGTACCTAAACCGTGTAATATATATTGATAAACCCAAACCCAAAATAATACATCTATATAATGGGTCATGTGTGTCCTTATATTGCGTCACGCTGTGATCGATTTTGGTTGTGATTTCAGAATGTGGACGTATCTCAAGGGGCATCAACTCTGTTTACGGGGGTTTCGGCGATATCTATACGGATATTACGTAATTTTGAGGAGAAAGTAAACATTGGTCAATCAAAAGTTACACTTATATATCCGTCAATGTTTATGAGTGTGAGACTATGGTAAAATCCACGCGGGCGTTGATGTCAGAATATCGCTGATAAGACTCAGATGGTAACAAACAAATAGACAGAAATCTAATTTCCAAAGAATTTAATACACAGTGCAAAAACCACGTTTGTTAAAGCTTTCAACAGTTAAACATAAAATAGCATGTACATTTAACTTTAGATATAGATTTGCAACAGATTTAGGTTCGTTTTTGATTGCCTTCGAACCAAGGGTTTTCTTTGTAACTACATGTATTCTCTCTAAACATGGACTGATACACAAGTCCTCTGAGTTGAAGAAATTATAAATCTAGTTGGTGAAAGTGAAACAATAATGGAAATGCGTGGTCTCACACTGTACTAAATAAATTCATATAATTTGAGTTACATATACATATATGGTTTGTCGATTTAGTTCGGTCTCCATTGGGCGGAGTAAGGAGCCTCGATCTGGACAAATTCCAACAATGTTGAGCACTGTTTCCTCTATATATGAATTATGCAAAGCATTGTGGGTAACTGTTTAACGCCTTGGCAGCCCCGTTTATTTACCGTAAATAATGTACTGTCCTGTGGGTGCATTAGGGAAAAGTAACATCGAGTTACGTCACTTTCGCTTTCGCTGAAATGATAATAGGATTGTTTGGGTGTAGTAACAGTTCGCGAAGGACTGTTATGTTCTTTGCCAAATCATTGCTGATTCAGTAGAATATATGTATTCTCATGTCTACTTTCACATTTAAAAGACCGAAATAAACGAGTTTAAAACTGAACTGTACCATTACAGTGCAAGCCTTCCCAAATATCATGATCTAGCGCTAATTTTCCAAATCTAGGTCGGAAAGGAGCTCGGGATTTTGTTTGCTTGTGTAAGGTTTTGCGGTCTCGCAACAGCGTCAGGTCATATACGGAGACGAAGATCTCCGTATTAACTTTAAAGAAAGAAGCGGAATAACTAAACAGCATCACATTATTTTGCTTGTCCAAATATCATATGTTTTTGTTATACTCACTCTTGGACATAAGAAATAAGGATCAAGTTAGCACATTCTCAAGCCTAGGTTTTAAGATCTACCTTTAACTTAATTCAATTGCCCAACATAAGAGTTTCCATTGAAAAGCATTACTTAAGTTAAATATTTTTTTAACATAATGTTTATCCTGAATATCAATGATAATTTCAAATAAGATAAAAAATAAATAAATAAATAAATAAGGAAATTTAATGGATTTCATAACATGGCATTTTCGTGAAACTGAGCCCAGTATAACTGACTTTTACGTGACAAGGCACATGTCCTCCGAATTGACACATAAAAACATTAGAATAAAAATGAAAATTATATTTGTTTAAGAAAAAACAATTGTTCTATATCAATTTACATCGGGTTAACAGAAAGGAAGATTTATATAACAATTAAATGTTTCAAGGACAGGCATTCTTCCAGGTAAAGCGACAGTCATTTTGCTTCGAAATACCATCACGACAGATATGCGGGTAGCAAATACAATGGACCAACCCGTGTACCTCATTTCTCATTATGTAAATATAATAATGCCTGCATGCTTTTTATAAGGATAACCTAAATTGAGTACAATACATAGGCTTACTCTTCACCGAAAACCCCCCGATGTATGCATATCAAAACTAATTGTAATAAATATATGCATAATATATTGAATTGAACAAATAAAGAATAATAAATAAAAACAAAAAATAATTTTCTTCACTATTAAATCATCAACGTAGTTTCATTCTCAGTTTTGGAGAATTAGATTAACTTATTTAAAAAAAAAAAAAATGTTTTGTTTCTCGTTTTACACTCAATCAATGTTTCTGACAAAAGATGTGTATTTTTATGTCCATTTTATGCAAAACAAAAAATGCAAATTTAGTTTTGGAAATGATATTGTTCCATTACATTGGCTTCATACTTGTCATAACTCTTAGGAAAGTTATGGTGCAACTACAATTCTTAATAACTATAATTTTGATTCTTCATTTTCCGAAATATCAGGCATGTGTTCCAATAGTTGTCTGCACCAGGATACAACAAAGGGAACTCCAGGAACTGGATATTTATTGCTCGGGTACATATGTCGTGGATGCTGGGTTAAACAGTTACTTTTATTCATGGCCTCACAGAAACACGAAACGGAGACACAAAAAAAGACATAGAAGTTCGTCATAGAGAATGGCGCTCGGCTCCGCCTTGTGTAACTGATACTCGCTGTCGATAGCGCTACTCAACAGATGGCCCAGCCTCGGCGCTCGCTCGCCAGTGTAAGTTTCACCGTTACGAACCTTCCGGCTATCCCGTCTATTAAAAAGACACAGAATCACAACATATCAAGTCTTCATGATTTTTATATGAATGATAAATCGAAAATCAATAAAAAGATCAGACGGACATATGTGTGTTCAGCGAAAGAGCGACCGAGCATGAATCTTACTTTGTGATGTTCTGATATTGACAACCACGCCTAGATAAGCTTAATGTTGCTCCGAGTTCATACACAAATACACACCTACATATGTGGCCAATTCATCGGTATACCCGAAAAGGTATTGTATTGACAAATTGGATGATGTTCAGATTCTCGTAATATTAAAATCAACGTTTTGTATTTTACTTATTAAATCTCTGCATTGATATAATTTTTTAACGGCCATACGTTTGTCACATAAGCCCACACGTATACCAACACATATACTCAGACAGGTTCCAAATCGCAGAACGTGTGTAAAGACATTTGAGGTATCGTGTTTTAGCATACTGGTACCCGTTACCCGCATCCGTAAACAGTCTTATCTCTATAGCTAAGTTATGTGACGGCACACCATTCATTAAAAGAATAAATCGTTTTGACAACTTAGAACGCAGCCTAAGTATGATGAACCGATTGAGCATGTTCATAATACTTCCGTTGCGTCAAACTGAATGGACCGGCAGGTCGAACGGCCACACTCTTTCCAATCAAATCTGTCGAATCATTAGTTCTCGACAAACCGGAAGTGTTTATACAATTACTTGATATAACACATTAGATGTGTTCGAATGTCACTAGATAGCCATTCGGAAGTGTTTCCCAGGATTGTCCGGCGTGTAATTGAAAAGGACATGAAGTTGTCAGCACATTGTCGTGACAATAGACTTTGAGTGGATCTAGCCTGATAATGTCGGTATAACTTGATCGGATTAAAACAGTTATATTTAATGATACTCGAATCTTAATATTGTTAAATAGAAGCGCAATTACCTCATCGACTCATTTGAGCAGAATCTAAAATCCTATATTTAACATTTTAATAAAGCTGAGTAATTCAGTATTGCAATTTTTTATTCTAAATATTACAATTTCTATATCTATATGTTATACTCATCAGAGACCAACATGGTGCGGAGAGAAGACTGCATTTATAATAAGACTTTAAAGACCCGCTACTCACTGAGTGTCCTGATATTTTTTCAGAGATATTATATTGTGTTAGAATGTAAATATTAGAATACCAGCTGACCAGTGTTATATGGCTGGACGCATCCTACTCTCCGAATACTACAGTGCAGCGAATGCGTGACGTCCCTATTTAACATTGGTCAATTTTAAACGTTGACCAGACATACCCGGCCAGGTGCGGTCATTATGGCCAACAAAGCCTCGTCTTAAAGGTGAGAGATCATGCATTGTTGACCACTACAGCCAGTGGTCAGCGATCAAGGATCCCCAGGGGCCAAACAGGTCACACGGGGCCGCCCTTAAATTAGGGGTAACATTACCGTGCCCATTGAAGCGCTGACGTCCAATTGTCGGGCTTAGTGACATGGGGAGGGGGAGGTGTGCGCCGAATGTCATTAACACCCTGTCAAATTTCGCCATATGTTTGTCGGTCAGCGCAGCAGCGCTTCACACGGGCCAAAGGCGTACGAAATTTCTTTCTGTCATTTATATTTTTATAAGTTCCAGTCATATTACAATTTTTATACATAAAATGTATCATATACGAATGTTATTCCAGATCAATGTAAAACACCATACATTTTTTTAGTTTTAAGCTCCAAAAGATCGTGCCAGAAATTATTTTTTATTCAACATGATTGCTATTAAAGATTTAATAGTAATGATACTTATTGGATCTTGAAATCTCCTACAAAAGTAAATAAAATTAAATAATAATTATAATAACATATAAATAAAAGAATAAACAAACAAAAAAAGTAAATCAAGTTTACATGAATTAAAACGTTAACAATTGGGATAATTAAACGAATCTAGTTCGCTTTTCTTTAACAAAGATAATGTTTTCCATGTGAGCTGGTGAAATGGAAAACGTCCGACACTTTTTAAGTGTGTCAAAAGGAGGTAGCCAATAACATGGATATTACGGTGAATCCTTACCGTAATTGTTCGTTTCATTGAGACTCTTAATTATGTATTTGTTGCATAATATTCTCAATCGATGCCTTTAGGTATCTACCGTATCACATAGGAAGCGATGCTTTGACACACTTAATCAACTGTCCTATATATATGTTTGAAACACCCCATTCCTGAAAATACACGCGTATTTCATATCAGAACGTCTCCATGCACGTGGAAGCATGAAGATGAAAGCTAAATCAACGAAATGCATATCATAGCCCACTAACTTTTAACAAAATTAGAGAAATGATATCTGTTTGACCTGTCAGTCGGAACTAAGTGCTACACTGTCGACCGTCTAGAAATTTTGTGACAGGTCTTTTTCATTCCCCGTCGGAATTCCGAACGACGTTTGGAAAAGTTAGGCGTAAGTGATTCAGACAAACGCCAACGTACGGCGCGTGTAGCGCACGTGCATTCTTACTCCAGCCGATCAAATACACAAAACAACGATACAATAAATTACAACCTGAGTACAAATGTTATGCAAATTAGTTTGAGCACGTGCTCGACATCTGGACGTGACTTTAACGGTAGGTGTTTGGGGACAAGTGAAGCACGTGCGGACAGAAGGAGCGTTACGTCGGTAAACAAAACCCCTGTTAACTCAAATACAAGCCGTTATAATTCAAATACAAGTCATCCATTGTTCCTAGGAATCAGTAAATATGTCGATTTGTTTCCTTCTCGTCAAGGACTTAAGATTCAAACAATTGCTCAATAACTATATTATCTGCCGTTACAGCTTTGTTTACAGATATGAAAGGTACTGTATGCCCGATATTTTGGTCTATCTTATCTTTAATTGTTTTACCCTTTTAAATATTTTTTGATATATATTTTTTTTTTATCAAGAACAACTGGGTATGATATTAGTTTTACCTCAACAAGTTCTGAAGTAACAGCGCGTATATGGAGCTAGTATTTGTTTTAATATGTTAAACGTGTACACGCTATAATACGTAGCTCTGATACATATGTCTAGCGTGTTAACTGTTTTGTAAAAGAGTAATTCATAATGAGAGATTTTCGTTAAAGGATCCAGCACTTCCTTTTGTATGATACACCTATATCGCTGCTTAGTTCGCCTGATCTTTTGCGACACTTTTGATTTATTTACCAGATCATTCACGAGAAATATGAGATCTTTACAATATCAATTGGAAAACAACATTTATGAAGATGTAATAAACATCCAAGTAGTCTTAATGAGTTTCCGAGTGCCGCCAGTACGAACCGGAAGTGTTCGCTTGTACTTTCAATTACCATGATGTTCCAGTTGCCGGAAACTGTTAACCGGAATTGTTTTCCATTATCTAAGCACGTAACGGTTCCGGTCGCCGGAACTCGACCGGATCAGTGTGGTTGTTGACGGGAAGTATTGTTTTTTTTAAACACGGGATGAGCACAATGTGAACAGGCACGAGTCTGTTATGTTAGAGAAGCTCTCACTGCTTCATTTTCACTACCCAATACACTTCGGCCATTGTACCGAACTGACGGCGCGGCACCGATCATTCTTCCATTAATTTGACTTTCAGATACAAGTGCCGCTAACTTAATAAAATCAAACAACAGAGCGATGTGATGGCACATTCATCTCTATGCTGATGACTGTCCCTCGTGCATTCTAATGTGTTTTTCACCTGTCTAGCGCCCGATCTGTGCGCATTTGTTTGTTCTTAATATCGGCACTCGGATGAATAACTGTCGTTATAGCTATCCAAACGTACATTAGCCACCGACAGGTAGGACGAGAGCTGTGGTGATCACGGTCGATACGTGGAAGCATTAAGTCCATAAAACCAACGTAACATTCGCCGAACAAAGGCTCTGATTTCATTTCATTTCATAATGTTATTTCTTCAAAATGATCACTGCTTTATAACCATCGACTGTATATATAACTATATAACTGGACCTGTCTGAAACAAACACTGCAAACACTATGATAATACAAAAAACAAATAGATTAAATAAAATGAGACCGAAATTAGGCAAGCTATTTTTTTGTAAATGTAACCATCTTGCAATACATATATATCAAAGGAAGTGATGGTTGTTATACCTAAAAATAGGATATCCTCAATACAGAATTAGGACCTATAAGTAGGATATCCTCAATACAGAATTAGGACCTTTAAATAGGATATCCTCAATACAGAATTAGAACCTATAAATAGGATATCCTCAATACAGAATTAGAACCTATAAATAGGATATCCTCAATACAGAATAGGACCTATAAATAGGATATCCTCAATACAGAATAGGACCTATAAATAGGATATCCTCAATACAGAATTAGGACGATACACGACTGAAGCTGGAATATCGTTCCTTCATCAAAAAAAACCAAAATCAAAAAGTGCCTTTTTCTATTTGTGTCATGAAGTTAAGTACTCATACCCGTAATACATTCTTAAGTTGTTGTTTGTTAGAATGTATGGTTTAAATTTAATTTTGAAATGATTCTGAACCAAACACTGCAAACACTATGATAATACAAAAAACAAATAGATTAAATAAAATGAGACCGAAATTAGGCAAGCTATTTTTTTGTAAATGTAACCATCTTGCAATACATATATATCAAAGGAAGTGATGGTTGTTATACCTAAAAATAGGATATCCCCAATACAGAATTAGGACCTATAAATAGGATGATCTCAATACAGAATAGGACCTATAAATAGGATATCCTCAATACAGAATTAGGAGGATACACAACTGAAGCTGGAATATCGTTCCTTCATAAAAAAAAACCAAAATCAAAAAGTGCCTTTTTCTATTTGTGTCATGAAGTTAAGTACTCATACCCGTAATACCTTCTTAAGTTGTTCTTTGTTAGAATGTATGGTTTAAATTTAATTTTGAAATGATTCTGAACCAAACACTGCAAACACTATGATAATACAAAAAACAAAGAGATTAAATAAAATGAGACCGAAATTAGGCAAGCTATTTTTTTGTAAATGTAACCATCTTGCAATACATATATATCAAAGGAAGTGATGTTTGTTATACCTAAAAATAGGATATCCTCAATACAGAATTAGAACCTATAAATAGGATATCCTCAATACAGAATTAGAACCTATAAATAGGATATCCTCAATACAGAATAGGACCTATAAATAGGATATCCTCAATACAGAATTATGAGGATACACAACTGAAGCTGGAATATCGTTCCTTCATCAAAAAAAACCAAAATCAAAAAGTGTCTTTTTCTATTTGTGGCATGAAGTTAAGTACTCATACCCGTAATACATTCTTAAGTTGTTATTTGTTAGAATGTATGGTTTAAATTTAATTTTGAAATGATTCTGAACCAAACACTGCAAACACTATGATAATACAAAAAACAAATAGATTAAATAAAATGAGACCGAAATTAGGCAAGCTATTTTTTTGTAAATGTAACCATCTTGCAATACATATATATCAAAGGAAGTGATGTTTGTTATACCTAAAAATAGGATATCCTCAATACAGAATTAGAACCTATAAATAGGATATCCTCAATACAGAATTAGAACCTATAAATAGGATATCCTCAATACAGAATTAGGACGTATAAATAGGATAAGTTCAATACAGAATTAGGACCTATAAATAGGATATCCTCAATACAGAATTAGAACCTATAAATAGGATATCCTCAATACAGAATTAGGACGATACACAACTGAAGCTGGAATATCGTTCCTTCATCAAAAAAAACCAAAATCAAAAAGTGTCTTTTTCTATTTGTGTCATGAAGTTAAGTACTCATACCCGTAATACATTCTTAAGTTGTTCTTTGTTAGAATGTATGGTTTAAATTTAATTTTGAAATGATTAATCACACTTACGTTTTAAAGGGGAAGTATCACATTTAAGTACAATATCACAACACAATGTACCATCAGCTGCCTTTAGTCAGTTTGCTTGGAACAAATATCAACATGTTTAAAAGATACGGTACATTTGTCTTCAAAAAACTGTATTTTTAAACATGTTATTTTAGTCACGTGTTGCAACTGACTATGAGTGAAATATGACCGTTACCATGTCACGTGGTTTATTTGGTTACTTGTGTAATGTTACCGTCACTATGAAACGTTTACCTGGTTACATGTGTAATATTTACGTCACTATGGAACGTTTACCTAGTTACCAGTGTAATGTTACCGTCACTATGGAACGTTTACCTAGTTACCTGTGTAATTGCACCATCACTATGAAACGTTTACCTGGTTACCTGTGTAATGTTACCATCACTATGAAACGTTTACCTGGTTACATGTGTAATGTTTACGTCACTATGAAACGTTTACCTGGCTACCTGTGTAATGTTACCATCACTATGAAACGTTTACCTGGTTACCTGTGTAATGTTATCGTTACCATGTCACGTAGTTTATCTGTTTACCAGTGTAATGTTATCGTTACCATGTCACGCGGTTTATATGATTACCTGTGGAGTGTTATCGTTACCATGTCACGTGGTTTATTTGGTTACTTGTGTAATGTTACCGTCACTATGGTACGTTTACCTAGTTACCAGTGTAATGTTATCGTTACCATGTCACGTAGTTTATCTGATTACCAGTGTAATGTTATCGTCATTATGTCACGTGGTTTACCTGATCACCTGTGTAATGTGATCGCCTTGTCACGTGGTTTACCTGATTACCCTTTCATTGTGTTAATGTGCCGTTACCATATCACGTAGTTCTCGTCATTCTCTATGTTATTTTTCGGTCATCATGTTATGTGGTTTACCTCAATATCTGTGTCATGTGATGTTTTTATATAACTATACTAGTAAGTGCTAATACAACTAGCATATGAGTTGGGATTAATATTATAAACTTCCGTAACTTATTACATTTAATACTGTTTATACGTGATAAAACATCATATAATAATATATTAGAGTATTTTTTAATGTAATTATACGTTGTATATATGCATATACTATGTAACATTATGAAGCAGTCACATTGCATGACCGCTCAGTAATACACTACAAAAAGTCGTTGTAAGTAGTTGCATGATATACGTTACCACCAGCAGACATCTCAGTGATAATGCTTATATTTACAAGTTACCACTACCACAGACCCAACTGTTTATGTATACAGCTGACTAGTGGCTGATATCCTGATTTTTACATATACAAGTGACCACTTCCAGGTACATTAATGCTTATCTTTATGTGTACAAGTTTCCGCTAAAAGATACCCTGATGTTTTTGTTTATACGTGCAAGATACCACCTTCAGATACCCCAATGCTTATGTTTTTGTATGTACAAGTTACCAATACTAGAAACCCCGATGTTTATGTTTATATGTACATGTTACCACTAACAGATACCCCAATGTTTATGTTTTTGTATGTACAAGTTACCAATACTAGAAACCCCGATGCTTATGTTTATATGTACATGTTACCACTAACAGATACCCCAATGTTTATGTTTTTGTATGTACAAGTTACCAATACTAGAAACCCCAATGTTTATGTTTATATGTACAGGTTTCCACTACCAGAAACCCCGATGTTTATGTTTATATGTACAGATTTCCACTACCAGAAAAACCGATGTTTATGTTATATGTACAAGTTATCACTACCAGATACCCCAATGTTTGTGTTTATATGTATACGTTACCACTAACATATACCCCCATATTGGTATTTATATGTACAAATTACCACTACCAGATAACCTAATGTTTACGTTTATATGTACTACACGTAACTATCACTATCAGAACTTCAATGTTTATACACACCAGTTAGCGTTAACAGAGGCCCCTATGGTTATGTTTATATGAATGTTAATGTATTATGTGTAGATCTTGTGGAGATAGTTAAATTATTTTTCATAAGAAATTTATAAAAGAAAATACACAACCATCGTGACAAAATGTCAGGAAATCAAAACTTTGGTCACAATAAAAATTAGATTTATCACAAAACGGAAATGGACAACACACCCCGAGAGAAGACCCTATGTTAGCATTAAATCATTTTGTCTATTTAATAGCAAATATGCAGACATATTTTCATTTACATATGCAAAACAAAATCTACCAGATGCTAATGATATAGAACTTTTATTGAAGCCTTTTAATACAACGTATGTGTTTAATGGCCTTGTGTTGGATTTGTTTGAAGATAACATTCAGAATGTGTCTCTTTATTGTTGAAACATGTAATTCTCTATCTGATAAAATAGTCTTAATGTTAAATTTTTAAGTGATTCACGTGAAACCTTAATTCACATTTTTAATTAAAAGTATCGATATTTCTAAAATGCAAATTATACTACAAAATATTACAATTGCTACTGGAGGAAAATATTGTTTTCGTCCAAGCAACACTGACATTATCAGTCTAATAGAAAATAGGTAGTTGGACCTTACTCCATCATTATTGTAACATATTTAGCATATTTTTGAAAATCTCATTTCAATACCACTGATCAAGAAATAGAAAATCATGAAATAGATCAATGGGGTATTTCTTGTATTTGTAACATTGTTGGGATATGCTTGTTTATTCTGTAACGTTGTGTTAATTGTATTATGACGCCATTATTAAAAATCCTGTTAGTTAATATGATCGAATAAATACCTGTTCATCTTACAAGCCTACTCATTGATGGTCAACACCTAATGAGATGAAGGGCTACTATATTCAGGCAGATAGTAACGACAGAGATGACATACTGAGAAAGTCGTTTCAGGTGATAAGATGAATTAGGAAAGGAAGGCATTAGAAATCGCCTCAGAAATATCGTTAGATAGACCGTAATGAGCCTTACATATCTAAATACAGGCTTCAATAGCCCAAGCCCGTTTGGCTTGATTGTCACACATAACTGAACAGGATTACTTGGACAGAATTGATATACAAATTAGGATAATGGGCCCCCCCCCCCCCTCCCACACACACACACACAAAAACCCAGATTAGCTTAACTAAACTAAACAAAGACAACAAATAAGCCGACTTGGTAGTGGTACAACTTAACTGATTGTGGATGAATCGACGATACTTGAATTTAATGAGCAAATACAAACTTGCATTCTATTTCTTAATATTATGTTTCATTCATAGACACTGATCAAATAAAAATACACACGTATGCTCCAATCTTCTAGCAAAAGTAAATTAGTAAATAAATAAATAAAAATGCTTAATAATAGCCTGTACTTTTCTCAAAGATTCTGTTTACATATCACAGCAAGCATAACACAACCCCATAGGTTTGTTACTGAGACTGATGAACACACAAGATCGGAAATTAGCCTATGAATTGTATCATTTTATCGTTAAATAATGTATGAAGGTTTGGAAATATAAAGCAATAGGCCAATTACTTGTTTTTCTATCTCGTCATTCATATCGGGGCATCACCGCCTGGGGACCGTCTTACATCATTACGGGTCGAAGGGTGACTTCGACGTCTTTCTCTATTATTTAAATGGTTAACAATCTACCTTTCCCGATGATTCTGAACGAGTTGTTATGAAGGAGCGATCAAATGGAATTTGGTTAGGAAATGCAACCTAACAATAACAATAATATCTGTATAGTATTTTTATCAATTATCTAACGATAGTTTAAAGAAGATATAATAAGCCAGCATCTGTTAAATATGTGACTTTTTTATGTTTCACGCATATAAATCACATTTACTATCAATCTATCTTTCAGTATGAATGATACAGCTAGCGTTGTAGTGAAAGAAAAATGCAAGCTTAAATGATTATGAATAATATTGTAATTATTTCGCTCATCACCACGATAACTTGATATGCCAAGAATTATATAACGTGTTTTCTAGCAAAATCTAACTAAAAAATCTAACTGTGATCTTTTTATTTTCTCTGGCTGTGAGATCATTTCTTTTTCGGTTTTATAGCGTTATATAACTTACCGTACACACAGTTCTAGTAACATAATAGAAGCAATGAAATATGTGAAAACGTTTAAAACAATAAATGCACACAACAAGATAGGTTCTTGGTTTCTTAAATATAAATTACAGTCATATTGAACAAGTGGGGCGAACATTTTGTTTGTAATTTTCACCACAAACAATGCTCTCTGTCAAATCAGTTTAATTCAAAATTAACAAAAAACATTAATTGTCATTAAAAAAATCAACAATACCTTCACTGATGAATCGTATTTTGTACTAGTTAAAATGCAACAAATATCGGTCTTTGTTTATCTTCACTATTGCATGTTTAAATACGTTTATTTCATTTAATTTCATATAAAACTTTTACTGACATTGTGCCTTAAAAATGAAAGTGATTAAGTATGTACTTTACTGTTATTTATATAAAGGATTTTTTCGATTACTCACTTTATCTTCATTATAACCACTCATACCATTAACACACAGTGATCTGACACATGGTACTGGTAGGATTGGTATAGCTTTGGTACTATGGTTCTATTGAAGAAAATCGTTAAAATAAACAAACGTATTGGTTATTTCTTCGCTTCTTAACTTCATCAAATCTAATATGGAGAGTTAATCCGGGAGTAAACATTGATCGAGCTAATTTCTTCATCAACAGCTCAAATGATACAATACAACGTTTACAAAAATCTGTTGTATTTTCTGTTAATACGTATCAATATATTTAGACATTTGATATATTTTTTTTCGCGCGAGGAAAAGCATTTGTTTAAAAAGAAATTTGGAAAGGATTATTATCGATTTGACAATTAACGAAATTTTTATTTATTTTATGCAGCTACAATATTGGTCAGAATTGATGGCATGTCTTGATCTACTAACGCAGCTCAATGGCATGTAGACTTTCACACTAGATACATATATTTATTAGCGATTAAATATATGTAAGGAATGTCCCAGTTCAGTGGAAAATTTGTTGAGTTTTACAAATAGGAATATACAAAACTGACAGGGTATTTTTTGTAAAGACTACCAATGATATGACGTTATCTGAGGTTACGAATGCAGCGCCCTACAGCTACCGGTAACACCTTTCAGTGGTATCCTACTTGATCATGACAAACTACATGTGATGTTCATGGGTCATACAAAGTAATACAAACACACGCTATTGTCTCAAATTCTTCTCGCCCTTTTATTTAAATGCACAGCCTTTAAGATGCTTCAGTCATTGGGACGATCATATGTAAAATAATGACGTGGTGACAATATAGGTTACCCGCCCTGTGTGATATTTGTGGTTTTTGTTTGCTTTAGCAAAACGATTGTAACAAAAATTATAGCAAAAAGATTCAACATTTAAGCTGATATGTTAATCTAACCTATCTTTATTATTAACTATTTATTCAATTATCTATATATTAAAAATTTACATGAGATGGGAAATACGATTAATATAAATAATCACCTATTGTTGTTACAATTCAATAAGTTAGTCAACTCTTAGTTAAGATCTCAGTTATGAGCCCACTTAGTATTTTTTTATTTTTTTTTTAAATAGATAACTCTACACTACATGTATTGTTTACATGTATTGTTTACATGTTTGGCATAAACAATAACGTTTGTTATAAATAACTGATGGTAAACCTACACAGCCCACTATAATGATACATTGAGGTATTTTATATAAAACTACGTACGACTAACTTTTTTAATAATACTGGATACTTTTAAATTACGCCATTAACCTTCGCAAAATCTGATCTATGAATTTATGAATGGGTTTATCAGCAGCCGTGAGATGAAAGGATCTTAGCCTTACAGAGGGTTTTTAAACATGAACGTTTTTCGAATCGTTTTTATAGAGCAGGTGTAGTTCCCGTCACGGATGACGTATGTTGTGGTAGCCACGTGCGAACCGCTGAGGTGTTGTCACGGAACACTGGTCAAAGTCAGAGACACAATATGCGTGGCTTACTCGATATGAATTCGATTTTTCTCTGAAATGACAGATTACGCGACATACCTGTCAAATGCGATAAAAGTAGAATCCCTTCAGATTTTAAGCAGATTACAAAAACAGAGTTCTGTATGGGTGAAATGTCGAGATACACGACAAGATAAAGCAATGCATTACGCCGATCATTATTGTAAAGGAAAAGGCTATTTTTGGAATTTAAATAGTTTTTACAGCATAATGACTTATATTTGCCATCGTAATGTTGACATCTCGCGTA
The DNA here is from genome assembly GCF_002113885.1 of Mizuhopecten yessoensis. Taxonomy (NCBI): domain Eukaryota; kingdom Metazoa; phylum Mollusca; class Bivalvia; order Pectinida; family Pectinidae; genus Mizuhopecten; species Mizuhopecten yessoensis. The sequence goes on along the minus strand of NW_018404269.1, from coordinate 255,070 downwards.
TTCTACATAATGTACAAAATGTACAAGTATTTTGATATTGAACCCATAAATATGCTCAGATATTAAATGTAAAATTATGTGGAGTTTGAATTAAAACAAAGATGTTTTATATGATTTACATTACTGCAATGAGGTAAAATGTATACTACAGAAATTCTATATACTACTCTGCGCTTTTTCTAAATTGATAAATCATTTTCACTATTATTATATTTTATTTTATATAAATATATGAATCGTTTATATATAATGTCAAACTTGACAAACAAAACATGAATATCATCCAACTATTTGAAATTATTATAGAATAATTTCAATGATGACTTTTGAATGTAAATGAGATTCCCTTCACGTAAATCGGAATAAAAATAAATAAATTCAAAAGTAAAATCTACGTGAAATATTATTAGGTTGCTATAGAATGATCTACAGGTAAACATAACATTTATGAAAATGTGTGATATGGAATTCTGTTGTTTATCAATACATATTTTTAGAATCCGTTCAAATTATTAAGTGGTGGGAAATATGTTAACGTTTACAAAGAGTTCTGGTACTCAAAGTAACGGACACTAATCAGCTTAGCAGGTATCGTGTTGTTTCGGATTTTCGCACCTGTCTCAAGTGTTCTTTCTCGTCCCACGTGACCAGTTAACAGATGGACAAATAAACCGTCCGACCAGAAATATAACGCACATATCAAAATACGAGCCCTATTAATTTTCCTTAACATATAATGATATTCGAAGTCTCCGAAGCCAGAGATCTAAATAAAAAATGAAAAAATAACATGTTTGCAAATCGCTTAACTGTATATCAGAGTATAAACATTAGGTACTCAGGTATTGAAATATAAATATGATATAAAATGATGTTACATATACTTGCGCGAAAAGGATTCTGTTACGTTTGGAATTTTACTCAGATAATGCCAGGACAATGTGTCTGTGCATTGTAGGATATTTCTTTGTAACATTATCCCTTTATCTCATATTAAGTGAGAATAGAATTCAATTTATTCAGTGGTATCCTTTGGGTTGCTGAACAGGTGTATCAATATTGCTAACTGTTTAAAGAGATAAGAATTAGAGAAAGGCTATAACCTCGGGCAGTCGGGTGACAGGGACGACAGATGGATGTTACCTTGCGGACCGAAGTATTCATCTGTCGCTTTAACAATTTCTCCCGCTGTTGTGGTATTATTAACGTATTAAATCAAAGGTCAAATAAAACGAAAACATGATAAAATATATGGTGTTTTGAATGAAAAAGGGAACATAAAGAACGAAATGAGATTATTTATTTTAAAGATAGATATATCCGATTATATGGCTATCATTTAAATTCTACAGATATCTGTTTACATAGCTAAAATTGCCACTGACTTTTTATTTGTATTTGATGACAACATAATTGAACCCATTAATGAAATTGAATTGATGATTATACCAAAAAGTAAAACAATGTATGACCAAAATGCAAAGTCTAACTATACATCTATTAATTTTGTTTTGACTTACCTTTTCATTATAATCCACTAGAATGATCTATATCCATGATCTAGTTTACTGAGATAGAAACCCGTGTGTTGCATCTTCGCGAAAAAGGATGCCACTAACGAACCGAATTCCATATAGCCCAACACACAAAACAATTACCTCTAATTAAAAACTCATGAAAATCTTCCCGTATGTAACCCACATTAATCATATTGCAGAATTTGTAAATGGCGTAAGTGAAGTAGCGTGTTAAATGTGTGTGTTAAGGTTATAGATTTGTTTATTGTTAAATTAGTTTTGAATTCCGTCGGTAGTTGGAGAAGATTAAATGTGTCTGTCCCAGTACGGGTTAACTGTCCCAGTAATCAAACTCCGTTAATCACATACAATCAACCTACAATCAAATGTCGCGCCTCGCCAAGTTTTAATTCACTGAGATTATCTGGTCGCTACCCAATAAACTTAATTACCCCCAAATATCCTAAATAATCATATAGAGTAAGGGATGTAATATCAATTTATGCTAAGGAGAAAAATTAATTTGATTTTGCCTGTGATAGCCTCTGCCTAATAAATCAGATTCCCCTCCTCTGATTGATATTGAAATATTAAAACGGACAATCAATACCAAGATACACGTACCTTCCAAAAACTTGTTCCTGCTGATCATTTCCGTCAACATCCTTGGATTAGGGCTTCCCGGGCTCTCCGAATGAAAACCAGAATTTTGAGGAGAAATTTCAGCGAGTGTAGCCATTGCAGGATGAATTATTATATATAAATAATAATTCTATTTCATCCGGTTGGGATATGGCTAAAATCCCCACTTGTCCGCCAACTTTTCACTGTGAGAGGCCAAATTTGGTTTTTCAGTGGAAACTCAATTCTTAATAGTACTTGTCATACCCAATTGGTCGAACCACTTTGAAAACTACCACTTGGGAAGCACGTGACTTGCCTAATTGAATATTCATGATGTTATCGATCTGTCTGTTCGGCAGAGAAAACCGCTATTCTCTGTGACTCTGTGTGCAGTAATTAAGAATTTCACCGACGAACGGCACGGTAGGACATTTTTACACCTGTCGACGTCGGATCTGAGAGAAGCATAATTATCTCTGTTCAACCTTTGTTTACAAACAATTCCGATTTGTTCACGGAACCACAGATCTGAGTTGTATACACAGTGCCTGTTAAATGTTACCGGCCAGGAAACACCAGGTAGCTACATTGATTTATGTACAAATAAAGCAGTGTTCGGTTCATTGTATCGCCAAGGAATATAGGATATATAACAATAAATCACGTGTTTTCTTCAAACATTTATATTGCTAATAAAACACTTTGTACTTTTTTGCTCAGACATGAACCATAAATTAATACTTATTTTATTTACTATACATTATAATCTAACTTTTACCGTGGAGTTGTTTTGTCTTTGTTTTCCTATTCATATATATTCTGTTACTATATTTTTGTGATTGATATGAGATTTCCCAGGTCTTCAGTGTTTTATATATTATACATCCTTCTTCTATTTTCTTATATATATATGCTTAAATGAAATAAAGATATACCTGAATAATAGGAATTCAGTAACATGCAACCTGACTTTATATGTATACAATGAACATGTATCCAATGAATTTTAAACAGATCTATTTGAACATAATAGGATAAGACAAAGGCAGTTATTTTAACATTAAAAAAAGTATAAAAAATGTTTTTGCAAAAAAATAAAATCAATTGTTTTTGCATATGTTACCACCTGAAGCAGTCATGGAAAACGTTTTTGTATGATATTTAACGTTTCCAAACATTTGTTTGATATACGCCTTACTAGAAGCTTTGTTTAAGAAAATGAGAGATGCGCTATCCCCATAATAAAAGCATCGCCAGAGTTATCTTTGGAAACAATCAAATTAATTCGAACTAATAGCATAAAATTGTTAAACAAAATCATCTGATACCATTAGTTTATAGTTAAGCTAGTGTTTACATTATTTGACATAAAAGACAAATTTCACCAACAAAAAGCAAACGTAACAGAATATGTTATGCGATAAAAGATAAAATGATGAAAGGAATTCACCGTTTTCATTACACATTTTCTTACTTTCATTCATACATAAAATAACGGGGTAGAACACAATGTAGTAAAAATACGATAACGTTTATGTTGGCAGATGCTGGTAGTTAGTTATTTTAAGGTTTAATAACACGAACGAATATGAAAATAAACAGGTTACGAAAAGTCACATTATATATCACAAAAATTAATTCAGTTTTATGAAAAAAATAGAAATTTTACTGCATTATCCTATTTTTATAAATGCTTTAGTAGACGTTATAGCATGTTACTCGTTTGAAACAACATTTATAAGTGTGGCATGTAACACTGTGATCAAGACTAGATATGTTATCTGATGTTAATGGACAGCCAATGTTCATAATACAACATAACATAATACGGTTCCAAAAGTACTCTTTTCAATATTTGCAAACAATCGTGGTGTTGTTGGAGAGGGTTTTTACTTATTATGCTCTTGTCATCCCAACAGTCTAAGCCATTATAATACGGTAGTTGACTTATTTTTTTTTTTAATATTTCTATTGTTCATTATTACCTCAAACTCTTTTCGCTGACTCTATTGGTGCTCCTCTTTCAACATGAAACTTTAACAGATTAAATTCTTTTTCGGCATTGTTTATATTGTAACCAGACTCAAACAAGTTTCTTAAATGAATACCGAATAATTATTTTATATACAAAAGATTGAAAAATAACTGCTAGATATTGTTTTGTCAAACATTAGAAAATTTTCAAACGGTTGAAATTTAAATTCGACAATAATATAGATTAAGCTTACGAAAAAAAAAAAGCATTGATATTTTGTGTGATTGAAACTCCATAGTATTTTCAAGAACGTGGACAGTGTTCTCGCCTCACGGCGCTCATCCTGGTCTAAGTTCAAGGGCATCACATGATCACTACTTTCGCTCAGCTAATTAACTTTTTCGTCGTAAAGGCATACAGTTACAGGGGAAAACCCCTAAAACGTATATACAAAACTTTTTACGTGGACATAACGCGAAATTGCCAGCAACGGGTTCCAACAAAAATAATTGATGGTAACACACGTATGCCAGTGATGGTAGTGATGGAGCTGGTGGTAAAACAACAATATGGGAGATGTTGTTTTCCCCCCATGATTAAAAGAAAGGGATAAAAGGAATTCATTATGAAATGGTATCGGCAATTTCTTTGGCAATTTTCGTCCTAATCATATTAGTTTCATGAAGAAGACGACGATTAAAATATTTCTCTATCACTCTTTAACAAGTATCAACGATGTTGAATAGGCAGTTTTTTATTAATTTTTTTTTATCTAAAAGTCGACGAACTACATGTACAATCGTTTTTGTCATTTATAATTCCTTTCTTACCAAATACGAACAGCTATTAGATCTAAACGCTTATGAATAATTGAGACAAATCTCAAAATTAATTCATTAGCTGTCGAATATATCATTTGGATGCGGCGACGACCATTCTATAAAAAGAACGAATGTTATCGTATGAATAGTGGTGTGTTAAACATTAATGAATCGAGTATAATGTGACAATGACACCTCCCCCAGACTTGGTAGATTCTAAAGACGCTTCTATAACAAAGGGTCGAGGTAACCCTATCATTCCTCACTTATAGATATAATGATCAGTCGAGCAAAACATATAGCATTAACCAATGTTCACATTAAGTTGTACGACATTAGCATAAGATATCAGTCGAATTCGATGTCAGTGTTGGTTAGAACATATCTAATTCATAGATATTTTATCAGTGGCATACACCCAGAAGCCATAATACAGAGGTCATGGCAAAAATGCACTGTTCTAATGCGTGTTTGAATATGAGTCCAAGTCTAATACATTGCACCCTTATCGAGCTGGATCACAGAATATCCTGTAATACTACACTTCATTATATCATTATATGGAATAACTCGTTATGTTTCACGAGCTACAAAATCCACACAGCTAAATAACAATTCACATATATATGGCACTAAAATTTCGAAGAAACACTTATATATCACACAGGGAAGATGTTTCCCATTTCGTTCCAGTTAATGACAGAATGGATAAATTTTACAATGACTATTTAACAAAAATATCGATGTTTTATTAATATCAATTGCAGCGCAATATCCGACAACCAAAGTGAATTGCAAATTCATTAGTTATGAATAAATCAAATAAACTAAATCAAATAAAATTATATATGAATATAGAAAATGAAACTGATATTTTATAAAGTCATTAAAAATGCAAACATAACTTCGTTATATATTCGGTACTGTGCATTATAATACGTGTACAATGTGTATTATGCTATTGCTTTACTTAAACACGTACATTATCATTTACGATTCGGTACATTCGACGAAATGAAAATGATGTACATTTGTATGTTTAATGTTTTGACATTGCGCTTATCTTTTTTTAGTCTTACAAAGGAAAATCTAGATCTACCCGACAATAGAAGTAGCAAGTTTGTGGTCAGTAAATCAGCACATCTACTTGATGTCTATGGCTTCATCTTTTGTGCCAAAATTGCATATAGGGAATGGCGACATATTCATAGCCCAAACATTTGAAATTGCTTTCAGCTCTTGCACGGTCGCTGTTTATACTATTAGTAACAATATAAATAATATAATTAAAGTCATTTACATATTTGAAGATATTCTACGATATTATCTTTATGGATTAAGCAGAAAATGATCGTAGCTTCATTTAGTTTGACGTGACATGCAACATATTGGTTTAGCTACATATTGTTTAATTATTTTTAACGTCAAGAGCTTTCTTTTGGTTTTGCTGTAGACATAACTTTGCTTGATATTAGTAAGTTAATGTTCTACTGCTTTTAAAACAATATGTTCTGATTATTTGAATGACTGAAACATTAAGCACAAACATGCGATTTTAAACAATAATAATAACAAACAAGATACAGGACAGAGTCAACATAACCAAATATTAGAACTATATTTGTAAAAAATACACAAGGATCTGATAAGACACCAAAGCAAACCAAAAAAAACCTACATGAGCAGCAACAAAAATGTAGGCGAAATCAGGTTTCCAAAAAATGGTGAGTAACCGTTCTTTACGCCATATTCTGTAGCTGTTGTGACGTCTTCGGTAAACCAGGAAATAATATAAGTCACCTTTATAATGCTAGATACCAATAGCAGGCCATGATGACGGCAATGCTAGGTTTTCAAAACTATAAACATAAACATAAATATCGTATTAGTTCAAAATATGTAGGTCGATAAAACACAGTTATGCTTACAAATGTCACACCAAACATACAAAACATGAGAGAGGTATCTGTCACAAAACAAAACATGATAAACCTGTGTCACACAAACTATATTGAGTGTTAGTGTCACATGGAATATGTTACATACATGGATTATAGACCATATGACGGACACGTATCGCACAAAACATAAACACGTTCAATGTATAAGCATATTTCTCCAACCTTTCACAGGTGTGTCTCCTGTTTTAGCCGGAAAAGATCAGCTTGTCACCCACTAGGGGGATTTAGCCTCGTGCCGATTATCACGTGTTCAATTGTGACGTCATTAAAATGACGATATGCATACCCCACATGTGTTTTTGTTTACAAACATGGCAGACTACTGTCGGTGGAGCTGTGACTGAAATAATAGGATGGGAGAAAAATAATCATCCCCTACCTTGAGGGTATAACAGAGAAATCTAAAACCCGCAGGGAGATTTTTTGGTTGTCTAACCCTCGGGAGAGCCTCGGGTTAGACAACCAAAAAAATCACCCCTCGGGTTGTAGATTTCTCTGTCATACCCTCAAGGTAGGGGAATATTATATTAGTCACATAGCATGTGGTAGGTATATGTCATACAAAACATGTGGTAAGCATGTCACACGAATCATACAAATGTACAAGACAAAACAGCATATGATAGGTATGTGTCACACAAAATATGTGGAAAGCATTCTGAAACAAGTAATTTATTTCTTGTTTCAGATTGCTTTCCACATATTTTGTGATACGCATGTTTCCCCAAATCAAATGATGGTCATTTGTCACAAAGAACGTATAATTGGTGTGTGTCACACGAAGTAGATGATATGCATGTGACACATGAATCCTATAATTGGCATTTGTCAGCACATCCATTAAACGTACATCGTAACACAACATACGTGCTACAAAATCACGTTTTAGTTAATCAAAATTGTCCCCTTATACTAGATATGCTTGTAGAGTATAATAGGAGGTTTCAATTGATAAAACATGCATAATCTATTTTTAAGTCTCGTCATAACCTCAAAGACATAACTACTTGAATGTGATTATAACGTATTTAACAGACAGTGTTAAAAGAACTTTCTGAAATCATAGAATTACCCCTAAGTAAACACTGTGCGGACATACTAAAGCGGCTCTGTTAAAATCCCGAACATACAATAGAATAAAGCAGTCAGAAAGAGGGAAGACCTCTCCAGCCGTCTTTGGCATATTGCAGGTCGCAAATCAAATAACATTTTCACTTTAGGGATTCCTAATCAACTTAGCCGGGAAATTTTAAACCGTTGACAGAGCTGGTGAGGACGGTCTCCTTTACATCGTTGCTAGTTTTACTGTCATGTTTGCACAGAGAAGACCCTCACTTCCGACCATCAGTGAGGTAATGGATGATAGGCCTAACAGTCGTGTCATTGAGGAAGACGAATAACGGCGGCACCAGGAAGGTCAGGCCAACTAGCGATCTCCACGGGGAAGCATTTCCTGTTTACTAGTTTGTTTCCCGTGCTTTATCTGTTTACCAATAACATCCCAATATAACTATACTATTGTTCCAAAGAACGAAAAAAATACAGAACAGATTTACTGTTCAATTCCTTCCCATTTTATTATTTGTTTGAATTATTCTTCCTTTAGTTACGAATTGAAGAAACAAAATACTGATGTTATGCATATTTTGTAACATTTCTTAATTTTGGTACATCAAATGACAATGCATTGTGTGAAGGTATTGAGTATGTATTTTCTTTAACTGACATCATTCATTGACAGGGACAAAGAAATCAGGTTTAAGTCTTTCCGTGAGTGTTTGTTTCCGTCAACACTATTATACTGATTTGTACAGCAGACTCCTGGTACAGACAATGCCTATTTTTATCAATCTCGCAAGCAACGCTACACTGATACATGTACCAACTTATTCATATGCTTGCATGACATTTATGCAGTAAACCTCAATCGTTACCTTTATTTTCAAGAAAAAAAATTACAAGTTGAAATTAACCGTCGGGCCGTAAGTCACACTTCATACTAATTTTTTATGTTATCTTTATATAGAAAGACGAGCTGTATGATATAATTTCTTCATTCTGTCAAGTTTCATATATATATTTTTTCAAAACATTTTCCATTGAAATCTTGTATACATATTTTATCAGGCTTAATACATTTTTCATCAATAACGTCTATTTTACAGATGCCTTTTAGTAACTTTACACCCAATAATTTTATCACACATACTTCCTAGAAAAATAACTTAATATAGCGTTTAGTCTGACATATCATCTCAATACAACACCAGTGGGTGTTAACGTAACATAGCATCGTGGTTTTGGATTCCTCAACTGCTCATAAACGTATATAGTTATTCCATGTGAGAGCAGATGTAACATTTGCATACAATACCCTACACAATATCCCTTACACGATTGTATTTCAATGTATTTGTAGGAATTGTTTTATCATTCCATTCCTACTAATATTGCATTCAATTATACTCCTATTCCTACACATAATCAACAAAGTTATACTTATTTTCATATCCATACCTGTTTCCCACATACTTATATTCCTATCTATTTACATATTCTTAATAATTATCTCAACATCCCTACACAATCCCACACAATTAAACTCATATCCCTACAAATAACACATTTTGAAAAATACTCATACCTGTCTTACACAAATATCTGCATATCTCACACAATTATTGTCCTATCCCTACACATACATTTATCTCACAAAATTTTTGTCCTATCCCTACACTTCACACACAATTATTGTCCTATCCCTACACATATCTCACATGTATATTGCCATATCCCTACCCGTATCTCACACAATTTTTGTCCTATCCCTACACATATCTCACACAGTTATTGTTCTATCCCTATACATATCTCACACAATTATTTT